>NC_057813.1:254212329-254247714 GCF_018294505.1 Triticum aestivum | reverse complement strand
TGTGAGGGGGAGTTACAGTTCTACCCTTGCCTATATGCTTCTCGGCTTGGGTCTGTGTACTGAAGGTCGGGGATAGTAGAGTAACTTTGCTTCTCCCCAAATAGTGGGCGGGAGCGATTTCGGGCGAGGAGGGCATGTTTTGAACTATAGTGGGTGCGAGCGATTTCAGGCGAGGAGAACATGTTTTGAAATAGTGGGCGCAAGCTATTTCGGGAGAGGAGAGCGTGTTTTGCCGACCATGGTTTATGAATTATTCAGCACATGTCATTTCGGCCGAGGAGAAGGCGCGCTTGGATGAAGTTACGAACCTACCCTCGATGTACAATGGGCCAATTGATGCGTGTCCCACATAGGACGACAATTTCACGTCTCCCATTTATTTGCTCGGGCGAATTCCACCAAGCAGAGAGGATGTTTAACGGTTCATTCAAATTTTGGGATAACGAGCATCCACGTCTACCTTACCAAGTCGATTCGAATCAAATTTAGAAATATTAGCTTGCCACTTCTTTTTTAGATGGAGAGATGATGCTCGGGAGTAACGTGTTTTTACATGCTCGTTGCTAGCGATTTACTATATGACAAATAGTTGACCCACTCAAAAACGCGAATCAAACCCAAAATGAAATATCTCGATTCAGTGAAATAGCTCGTTTAGTAGGTCAAAATAGTGAACTAAATCCAAAATTGAACACCTCAATCGAGTAGCAGTTGTAAAGTATTATAGTACTCCATGAACATGTTGAAAGTCAAATTAATTAACTTGTTTGATATACGCATATATCCGTTCATGTGTGGATTGCAGACAACATGTTCTCCAATTTAAATATTTGAATGCAAGTTTATATCGAAACATGGTTTATATCAGTCTTTGATGCATAAAACGCGACCTCCCCCTCTCTCACACTCCTGCTCTCTCCCTCTCTCTCTCTCTCTCTCTCTCTCTCTCTCTCTCTCTTCGACAATCTTCAATTCTGTCGCACGCATCCGACACAAAAACCTTGTTGGTCCCTCTCCCTTTCTCTCCATCTCTCTCTCTCTCTCTCTCTCTCTCTCTCTTTGTGTGTGTGTGTGGGGGGGTCTTTCTAGTTCGCATGCATATATACACCATCTATAGGTCTCTCTCGCACACTATGTATGATACTCTAGCTAGTCCAAGCTAGATATCTTGGGTGCACTCATCGTACGAACACAAATTCCTTGGCTCTTTGCCCGTAACTCTCTCACGCACCACTATGTCATCTCAGAGCTCTTCCCACCCTCTCTAAAACTCTCCATCCACCTGGGTCACACATACACATGCATATCTCACTCACACTCGATAGGCCCATCTAAAACTCTATCTCTCTCCCTCGTTCTCTCTCCATCTCACACGCGCACACACACACAATCTCATGCCCAGCTAGCCAAGTATGATGGTCTCTCACTCAATTGTAGGCACACGCAGTCCCCCCTATATGTATATGACTAGCTAATCTTAGTCTCCATCACAAACATGTGCATGGTCTATCTCGATTTCTCTCGGGGCATCTTTCTATCGCGCATGCACTCCCTCGATCTCTCACCCATATAGTCCCCTCATGATCTCGAGGGGATCTCTCTATCACAAACACACCCTCTCTCCCTCCCCATGCGTCCATGCCATCCATGTGTCCCTCTCGACCTTTTTTCCTTGTTGGCCAGACCTCTATTGGACATGTGCTACAGGGGTGTCTCTCTCCATTGCAAACAATCACACACTAGCTATCTTCGTGTATCTCCTCGCCTCACTTTTCCATCTCGGAGATGCATGCGTGATATGTTCGCATAAGAAACGAAAACACACACACTCTCTCTCTAATTTATCGTTTGTTGTCACTTTCTCTTTCACACACATACTCTTTTTGCACACTTACTCATTCTCCTTCACACACACTTGATCTGTCTCGACTGAGGCACTCTCATCCGTCCATAGCATATAGATTTATTGAAAATTCAAACATCACAAAGCTTGACCATGTACGTGGAGAAAAAGAATTACATCTAGTACGACAAACATATACCATTAGATTCACCATGAGATGTAGTTTTGTATGATGTATCTTTGGTATTGTAGATATAAATAACATTTGCGTAAACCTGATCAAAGTTTTCAAAGTTTGACTTCTAAAAAATTTACATGCACTGCATTATCGAGCGGATGGAATATCTCTTTCCCCCTCTCAGCTATCTGACGTACCACTCAGCCTTATCGGGGCTCCTCAATATCTCTCAAACTTTATTGGTCAGTTTGGTTCGTGACCTGACCCTCATGCCTTGATGGCCGGTACTGCCTGGTGTGGACGTGAGATGTAAAATATTTCTGCCTGGCCAGGCTTGTGTGGTGCTGAAGCGTTTGGTTCATGCCTGTGCCAGGCAAAGCATCAACGTCCCATCAATCAATCCATGCATCAATTATTTAATGCTAATATCCATCCATGTTGCTGTTAGCCTCGTGGTCGCACGACCAGACACGGCCAGGTGTTCGAAATCGGTCGCTTGGGCCAGGCTACTTGCAGTGTCTGGAGTTCAGCCAGGCTAATTAAAGTGCAAGGGAACCCAGCTCAGGCGGGCTTTCTGTTTCACAGGGTAGCAACCAAACAAGCGTGCATGAAATCCAGCCACAACCCCAGGCCACACAAAAGATTCTCAGGACGCAAGCCAAACTGGCCTTATATCTCCCTGGTTCACACATACACATGTCTCGCTCGCACTATACATATAGACCCATCCAACACTCTCCGCCCTTGTTCTCTCTCCATGTGACATGCACCCCCCTAAGTACCGTAATCCCTCACTCCATCATAGGCTCTGTTTGGATCCATGGGTTAGAGTTAGTTTGGGTTAGTTTGGAGTCAACTAACCCCAAAAGATCCAAACAGGAGGGTTAGTTTGGGTTAGATGCATCTAACCCATCCAAGAGGTGCTTATTTGGCTTAGTTCTTCTCGGGACCACTAATAAACACTTTTTTCTCTCGCTCTCCCCGCAGCAGATCCCTCCCAACTTCCTCGAAGCTTCTCGTCCTCTCCCTCCCTCCCTCTCGCACTGCCCGTGAAGGTGCCTCGCCGTATCCGCGCTCCATCTAACCCTGCCATCCAAACACCTCTTCACTTAGAGTTAGTTCAGGGTTAGTTCAGGGTTAGAATCTAACTCTAACCTCTAACTGAGTTAGAGTATCCAAACAGGGCCATAGGCGCAAGCACTCCCCCCTCCTAAGTATGATTATCTCTTACTAGCCATCAGGAACACACGTATTGTCTCCTTCCATCCATACATCTATCTCGATATCTCTCGGGGCATCTTCTATCGCGCACACACCTTGTCACTCGATCTCCCACCCATGTAGTCCCATCACGATCTCCAGGGGATCTCTCTATGACAAACACACACTCTCTCCTCCCCATGTCTGCATTTTCTCCGTACATCTCTCTCGACCTCTCTCCCTTGTTTGTCAGACCCCTCTTGGCCACGTGCTAGGGGTCTTGCTCTCTCGGTTCCAAACAACCACACACTATCTCCTCACCTTGCCTCCGTTGTCGAAGATGCATGTGTGATATGTTTGCATAAGACACGCACACTTTTTCTCTACTTTTATCGTGTGTTGTCCATGTCTCTTTCACACACACACACTTTTCTCTCTCTCTCTCTCTCTCGTTAGGGACTCTATCACGTCCATAAGCATATGGATGTTTTGAAAAGTGAAACCTCAGAAAAGTTTGACCAGGTATATGTGGAGAAAAACATTTACATCTGGAACGATCATTAGATTCATAACAACATGTACTTACTACATACTATCATTTATCTTTGGTATTGTAGATATAAGGAATTTCTTTGTAAACTCGGTCAAAGTTTCAAAAGTTTGACTTAAAAAAAATGTTGGAACTAGATTATCAAACGGAGGGAGTAGCTCTTTCTCTCTCTCTCTCTCTGCTATCTCTCACGGGCCTCCCCTCTCACTCGAACTCTCTATATCGATGGATTATACGCTCACTCTGTCAGCGTATAGCTCCGTATATTATTTAGTTGACCGGTCAACCAATCCACATGCTGCCTTGTCAGCTCGTGTTCTGTATCTTGGTGTGCTGGCCCATGTGGCAGTGGGTGAAAATAAGTAAACTAGAGGCCCATCTGACACGCGGTGAAGTAAACAAAGTTGAAACCACCCGCGGTAGCACCCCGCACGCTAGTAAATTGAGGGCGCATTGAGGACAAACTTCTTGTGCGCGAAGGACGCACTCACGCACAATTCACCATTGCACGGCGCATGCACAGAAGGACGCACTCGTGCACACCGAGCACACAACACACACCAGCACACGTGTACACCGACGTCGCCGCCGGTTGAGATGGACGGCAAGGCAGCCAACAAGCGGAGGCGGCTCGAGCCAAAACCGCATCCGACGAGCCTGGACTTCATCGGCAGCCTCCCCGACGACATGCTGCTCATCATCATCGGCCTCCTCCCCAGCAAATCTGCCGTGCGGACCACCCTGCTCTCGCGGTGGTGGCGCCCCCTCTGGCGCTGCGTCCCCCTCAATCTCACCATCGACGGCTGCCTCTGCGACTGGGATTGCAAACGCATGGCCGCAGTCTCCCAGATCCTTTCATCGCACCCTGGGCCAGCCAGACGCCTTGACATCCGCATGTTCAGTACCAACTGCAAGGTCCAACCCAAGTTCAACGAGTGGTTCTTATCCCCCGCCCTAGATCAGCTCGAGGAGCTCAGCTTTGAAGCTGGACGATGTCCCTCTCTGCCGCCGTCCGCGCTCCGCCTCACGTCAACGCTGCATTGCGCCAGCTTCAACTCCTGCTATCTTCCCCAGATTAATGCCGCGCCCACCCTTCTTCTCCCTCAACTCAAGCATCTCGACCTCTTCGACGTTGTCATCTCGAAGAAGGCTATGGAGCACCTGCTCCGTAGTTGTACTATGCTTGAGTACCTTCGTCTTGAGCAGATCCACGGGTTCATTAGCCTCCACATCGCCTCGACGAATCTTCGATGGATTTATGTGTCTTGCTGGCCCCTCAACAAGACATCAATTGGGAAGAGATCACTCCACCTGTTCCACGTTATGGTCATTGAGAATGCGCCTTTCCTTGAGAGATTGCTTGTATCGGATCTAGAAGGTCCAACAAAAATCAGGGTCATTGACGCGCCGAAATTGACAGCGTTGGTGTACTCGTCTACCAAATTCTCTGAACTCTTTATTGGATCCGTAATCGTTCAGGTACATGACTCATCTTCTTCTCCGTCTTCTTGAAATTCACATTTTTAAATTTCTTCTTGATGTATTTACGACCGTCTTCCAGAAAATGATTCCCACAAGCTTGACCCAGTCCATGCGCACAGTGAAGATCTTAGCACTAAAATCTATCGGCCCCAATTTGGATTAAGTTGTTGGATTCCTTACATGCTTTCCGTGCACGGAGAAGCTACTCATCAAGGTGAAACTTCTTTCCTATAAGTAAACGATAATCACAACGTAGCTCATTTTTTTCGTAATTTTCCCAAATTACGATGACAAGTGTAGTGTTCAAAACTGCATCTACGCACTGCACCGAAAGAAATGTTTTTAGTATTTTTTCTCACGTGATCACCTGCATCGTTTTTATGTTGTACTACTATAGTAGCCTAGGCTAGTCATAGTGGAAAGTAACTTAGACTACTCCAGTAACTCTATGGTTACCCTAAGAGCAAGTACTACCTCCGTCCTGGTTTACTCTTCCAATTTTGTAGTATCAAAATTTGACCATAGATTTAACTGACAAAATATTAATGCATGTCACTAAGACTATACCGTTGGATTCGTATTTGAACATAATTTCAAATGGTGTACTTTTTAATGACATGCATTGGCATTTTCTTAGGTAAATCTATGGTCAAAATTTTATACTAAATACGAGGTAGTATTCCCTCCGTCCCAAAATTCTTGTCTTACATTTGTTTAGATACAGATGTATCTAACACTAAAATGTAACTAGATACATCCGTATTTAGACAAATTTAAGACAAGAATTTTGGGACGGAGGGAGTACAAAAGTGGGCTATGTAAGCCAAAACATGTGCCAAATTCACTTGTGATGCATTTGGCATCGATGCCCCTCCATTGCTCACCTGGTGCCCCAATCTGGAACACCTACTTTGCTCCGGTGCCAAATTAACTCACGCAATGAAAAAACACTGCGTGGGAGAGAGAGAGGACCGAGGCAATAAAAAAACACTTGTTTGGGAGAGTGAGAGGCTGGTGTAGTTGGTTTGATTGATTTGTTTATACATGTGGGTCAATGTGCACAGCGGTGCCAACTCTCTCACATCGCGAGAGCGGTGCCAAAATCTTTTGATTTGACATCGATGCATATTATGTGGCATACTTTTGCGAAATATGGCATCGGCCACATAGTGGAAGGCAACAAATGCCCAAGCTCTTCATGTGCTCCTAGTTAAACGAGAGGAAACATAAAGAGAGAGAGAGAGAGAGAGAGAGAGAGAGAGAGAGAGAATATCACTAGCTAGCCAACCCTATCGTATGAGCGAATGATATTGGTACCTCTTGATGACACGGCAATCTTATGCAGCCAGCTGCTCTAATATGTTCTCTTCTTTTGCAGATAGAAAAAGACTCGAAAGTGAAAAATGTGCTGCACTATAACAATCTCATCGAATGCCTTGATCTCCATCTTACAAAAATTGATTTGATCGACTACCGAGGCAGCACATCTAAGATTAAATTGGCCAGGTTCTTTGTCCTGGAGGCAAGTGTGCTCAAGGTAATGAGGTTTGGCGTTCTCTGGCGCAACAATGAATGGCGTGCTGATCACCGCAAGCGTCTAAGCTTAAACGACAAAGTCTCCGCAGAAGCTGAATTTGTTTTTGAAACATCAAGTGGCCAGAGACTCGAAAACTTATTTGCCCATTAGTGACTTGTCAGGGCGGTAGATTTTAGTTTGTACGATAATGCTGCATCCACCTAAAGTAATGAAAGTTCTTACGTAAACTTCCTAGTAATTCCCTCTTCGTAGGTGCAACATTACTCCTAACATTTGTAATATCAGTTTGAAACTTGTAATATTGTCGTGTCCTATTCCCGCATTTTCAAAATCCTGCGAATCAAACAGGTCCTGAGTTGGTGATGATGTTGTGCCTCCCATCTTTCACCAATAGCCGTCGGATCTAGATCTGACACATACAAACCAAGCTTCTCCATTTTTGCAAAAAGATGCCCGCACTTGTTCCCTATTTACAAACAACTCCTTGTCTCTCACAATCAGCCTTATCTCCTCCCCACCACATCTAGAAGGCCGTGCAAAAATCTGGCGTGATGGCCGCTGCCGGAGCCGTCCACCCCCAATCTTGGTGTTCCGTGAAATGCACGGGCATCTACGCACGGGAAATTTTGTCGAACAGGGCTAGTTGTAAGAAGGCTAGCTCTACAGCCATGATGATAGTGACTGCAGACAATGAGGCTAACTATGGTATGCCGAACATGGCACCTATACTCAGGTGTCATCTCCGGCGCAGGGTCTTGTCACTTCACTGTGAGGAGCAGCACGTAATAATTTGACCAATGGGTAGTACAGTGCTAGTACTCCTACAACTACATTGGTAGTACTACTACTAGTACTAGTAGCACCACTGTCTGGATTTAGGAGTACTGCCACGTCCATCTGGATTTTACTATTTGACTAGCAGTATCTAGTAATGCATGTCACAAAAAATGTACTACTCCCTCTATAAATAAATACATGGTATTTTATTCCTATCGGCGAGAGAACTTAATGTTTTTTTGCTAACTAGAGTACTAATAGGATTACATGCAATGAACTAAACACTGCATGTCATATTTGGTAGTCTCAAGTCATTGAAAGCATGCACGACGCACATCTCTCATTTGTTGATATGTCACGAAATAAGAAACAAGGAGGGAGTTAATGCACCGTGCCTAAGTGTCTTGGGATTATTTGGTTTTCGTAATGTGACTTACACAACATTTTTGTTTACATGCACTAACATTTTATTAGTTAAATCAAAGGTCAAAACTTGGCGCAAAATGCAAAGGGGACCAATAAACCAGTAAACATCAAACTTCTCTCGTTTGGCCCCAACTAGAGGTCCGGTGAGATGACTATACTGCACCAGCACGGAGGGGGACGCAGCTTCATTGACTTACGACAACTGCCTTTGGGTGAATGACACGTGGGCCCAGGGGTGGCTGGCCCACCTATCATACAGCCAAAGGCAGGTGCACTAGAGGGCCGAGGAGTAGTACAAAATCCTACGCACCTACGCACGCTAACCAAGGGCAAGAGTGATCACTCGAATCGCAATATCAGTTGACTAGAAGCTAAGCTAGACCCATGGAGGCGATGAGCGCGAGCATCAGCCGGCTGTGCCAGATGGTCCACGATGCCGGCCTGCGGCCCGGCAACGAGGAACGTCTCCAGGTAGTATTGCTTGAGGCCGTCAGGGCGAGGGGCCGCTTGGACGACAGCTTCGTCTCCTTGTTCGACGAGGTCCTCGTTGGTTTCCTCGACAAGTTCACCGTCATCAAGAAGCTCACAGACGACTTTGACGTAAGCCTCTAGCCGACGCGCCCAGGCTCTGCGATGCCCGCTACCCTCAACGACTAGTATGGTGACAATCTCTTCGACGCACTGGTGGCCCTGCGACTGCCCGCTGTCGTGCCGGAGAATGTCCACCTCGAGGTCGCGCTCGCCGCGCAACGCCTGGCGCAGCAAGACACCATCGACATAATCACCCAGGTCTACACGCAAACTGTCCACAAGGACTACTACATGCAAGAGGAGGACGATAGGACGCTGGCCTTCTTGCCCCGCAGGGCAACCTTGGACGGCACTGTTCAAAAGCATGTTGAGCTCGCCGCCAACGCCGCTGCTCCTCACACGTCGGTTGGTGACCCGGTGCACTAGGGCGTGAGGATGTCGTTGATGGATCCGTATGTATTTTTATCTTTCCGTCAAATCCATGTAGTAGTATATGATACTACAGTAATTATCTTACCTTTAGCATCAACTTCATAATTTTCGTACGTACTCCATGCATGAACGGCGCCAGAACCAAACTTCTCATTACTCTAGGAAAAATCGTTATTTTCTATCTATCGATCGTGCCATGGAGCAGAACCAAATTTTACAAGTTACGAGTTCAAAAGGAAAAGCCGGCCATGTTTGCGTTGCACCCCCACACGGTTGGTCCGGCACGCCGCTCAAGCGGGAATGCGTGCGCTGTCGCATTTTCACTTACAAGTGGGACCGTAGTTGAGCAAACCGACTATCGGCAAACCCCCACCTCGCCCACCATGCGATGGCTGAGAAAACAGGAGGGAGAAGAGATGGCTGTAGCACGGACTCCAAGAAAAATGGTGTTGGATGGGACTCGTGTGGGTGGCGTGTGCCATACTGCTAGACGTGAATGCTAGTTATGGCCCATGCCACCCCACTATATCGAGCCTATGTCGTGCTACGTAGAACAAATTTCCTGAAGTCCGTGCTCAACCCTCCTCTATCTCTCTTCTCAGCCAGCCAGCGGACGCGCGGAGCCCATCATCTGTTTGCTCACATGCGGTCCCACATGTCAGTGAAAACGCAAGCGGACCCACCGAACCTGCACATCTTTCACCTCGACGTGCTGGTGATGAAAAACAAATCCAAGAAAGATCTTCAGTGGCCGCTTTTAGAGTTACTCAAGAGTAGTAAGATTCTATTTACAGTTTAACCCAAGATGCACATCTCGTGGCTTCAACTACCACTCTATTTTCTTTCATGACACGACCTGGATGCTGGATGTCCCACGTGTGGGCAAAAGGAGGAAGAACCCGACCAAATCTTCGGTTGTGCTCTCAGATTAGACTAGTTGTGCTAACTTAAAAAAATTATTGTGTACTCCCTCCGTTCCAAAATACTTGACTTCCATTTGTCCAAAAATGGATGTACCTATATACTAAAACATGTCTAGATACATATATATTTTGACAAATAGAAGGCATGTATTATGCAACGGAGGGAGTAGAATGGATGCAAGTTTTTGTATTGGGAAGAAGAGTACATCCATATATTGATAGAGCGCAATTTAGTAGATGTTCTATCACTTTTAGCTAGCATATAGGCTAGAGATGAGATTAGTGCACTTGTTGATACTCCTACTATAATAGAGGCTAGACATGAGACTAGATGTGAGGAAGCAACGTCTACTTCTTTACACTCGAAGAAGAAAGAAGCACACAAGATCGAGCCTCCGCAGATCAACAATGAATGCATCAAGAAGGCACTAATCCAACTTACAGTAGTAGTAAAATGTATTCTTGTGGTTCTTGTTTTCTTTGGTCTTGCTTTTCTAGTCAAAATTATCGTTGGAGTTCATGCAAAACAGAGGTCCGTTTGGAGTCGTGCTTTGCAGTTGGCCTTACAAGTTGGACCGTAGTTAAGGAAACCGACTATCGGCAAACCCCCACCTCGCCCGCCGCGCGATGGCTGAGTTACAGAAACGATGAGGTTGAAGAGATTGCTCTAGCACAGACTCCAAGAAATATGGTGTCAGATGGAAGCCGTGCTGGTGGTGTGTGCCATACTCCTGGACGTGAATGCTTGTTCTGGCCCATGCCACCCTACTACTCCTACTACTTACTATATAGTACTACTAGTATCAAGGATTGGAGGTGCTGGTTACGTAGTACAATATGCCTACAGTAAAAACACGCGCACGACATGCGAAGCATGTGAAGCTAGTACAAATAGTGTACTACTATTGTTGATTGGCCTCATCCGATAACCTGTTGCAATGCACGTACAATTATGTATTTGGAAAATATTTTTTTTGCCTCGTCGCACCAATCACTCAAAAAAGCAACTCGAAAGCC
Source organism: Triticum aestivum (assembly GCF_018294505.1). Taxonomy (NCBI): domain Eukaryota; kingdom Viridiplantae; phylum Streptophyta; class Magnoliopsida; order Poales; family Poaceae; genus Triticum; species Triticum aestivum. The sequence continues at coordinate 254,236,818 of NC_057813.1, read as the reverse complement.
ATTCATAAATTTAGTAAGTTTATCACAGGCATATCATTTTATTACATCCAACAGGTCATCAACCCACATCGACAACGAGGATACATTATAAATACTAAAGTTTTCACCACACAACAAATAACAAGCAATGAAATGAACTTCAACTCAACCATTCCTCGGCGTTGGAAACACTTGCTTTGAACCACAAGTGATTCTCTGGGACGGGCCATCCATTGTCAATCTGGAGACCAACGCAGGACTGATCATCCAGGCTGAAGCGGCCTACTATATCAGTACCAGGGTAGGGAACCACCCAAATGTCCGAGGTATAGACACAGTTGCTTCTCATAAATGGTAGTAGCGTTGTGTCAACAGCAGTTGGATCGCCTTTCACCATCATTGGATAGTTTTGTCCAAGGAAGAGCGAGTTTTCTCCAAGACTATCAATTCTGTACCAAGGAGAAGGAGTTGGTGCTAGCACACTAGTATCCATCCCGAATACCATGCAACGGGTGTTGGAATAGGTCCGGAGAGTGCGACCATGGGAGACTACACCTGCTTCCTTAGCAGTAACATCATCAGTGGGCTGTATACACACGAGAAGAGGTGATCCATCGGAATTAGTTGCCAGGCGCCACAGAGTATATGGGCGCTGCTCGTCCTCATGCTTGTGATCATCACCATCGTCATCTCCCCCTTGGTTATAAAATTTTTCAAGTATAGGTGGTGGAATGTTCACAGGACCTTGGAAACACAAGAAGAAGGTTAATTATTAAAGGGAAACTTGCTAACCCGCATGCATGTGGATGAAACAATTATAATTACGGTGGAAGACAAACGTACCGAAACTACGAGGAGGCCATGCAAAAACAGTGCCACGAGTGGTGGCAGCAAACATAAGGCCCTCGTGTTGAATTGCATCACAGTACTCATCCGTGTACAGAAACTGATTTTTGAGCAATATCCATCCAGTCAAACCACCAAGGACGGCAACAAGCTTGTCGAAGATAGCAACAACTTCATAGTTGTTGTAATTCCAAGAGCGGTTGGGAACTCGAGAAATTGCTATCTTCCATAGAAGACAGTCACCATGATTTTATTTGAACGAGCGTACAATACCGGTGTGCTCAACCTCTGGGCAGTCTGCTGAGATTTTCGGAAGTGGAACCCGGTCACGAGTGTACACATTCACAAGTTCCCACTCGCAGTTGGACCCAATGTAAACAACCCAATCTCCATTTGTGCCTACCCAAGCCTTGCCCTCAAGCGATGGCATCTTAACCTCATACGTATCATTATCAAGCGGCATCAACTTGCACAGGGCGAGGCCTCTGTTGTGACGGCGCCAGTCATCAGGGTCATGACGAAGAAGATAGGGGAGATCAAACCGCTCCTTGACTCTTGGGTTCCTTGTAATGATGTTGTTAGTTGAGTCGAGAATGGGCATGAATGAACCTGCCATGCTAGCCGAGGTGATGACGTCGCACCGATCAATGAGTTCCTCCACCATGTCATCTTTCAGATTGGGGCAAGAATAACGGGGTCGTTTCCGTCCTGTTCCCTCCATGGAGAAGACGATCCAACAATGGCAGAAGAAAGGGTGAAGGGCTGAAGGAAAATGGAGGAGGGAGAGGAAGAGCGTGCGACATCAGTTCCAAGTCGAGAGGGAAAGGCGAAGAGTCGGTGGACGGTTGCCAGTTTGCCACGGTTCACGAAGGGGCACCCCGGCCTACACATCGGTTCGGAAATACTCCTACTACTCGCCGTCGTCTCACTGATATGTTGGAACGGGACCACATGTCAACGAAACATGGTGTGTAATTTCTCGTGCAAAATGCGATCTGGCCACGTTGTCCCAAGGTGCCGCATTAGTTATCAACCTTTATTTTTTTAATGGTGTGCCGTTCAGTTTTGAAGCACGACTAACTGGTACTATACACAGAGAAAATATAAACTACTCTACCACTACTCCACCTCCAGTACTACTAGTATAAAAAAGATATATAGGCTGGAGCTTCAGCGGTTTCTTGCCAAGGGCTGCCAACTTGCTTCTCACACTACCACCCTCTCTCCAGATCTAAAAAAGACGGCCCCTCTCTCCCTCCTCACCGGTGTTCACAGATCTGCCGGGGAAGAAAAGGACGTGCAGCATTGACGCACTCGTCGTCGGCGAGCGAGGTCACGCATTGACGACAAGGCCGTCCTCTCAGACCTAGCGCCCGTGCGGGATAGCCTCTGTCCCCAAGCTCGCTGCCGTAGTGTGTGTAGAGGCGACGACCACGAGCAAAGCCACTTCCCGCCGACCCTCAGGTATGCTACCTCTTATCGAACCATACCCTTGTTCTATTGCCCCATCTGGCACGTCGTTGCATGTGGATCTTTTTCCATTCCACCATCTTCCCAATTTGCTATCCTCTGCTCTGCTGGCCACGCAGACGAAAACCATAATTCACACTATTAAAGGAAACCCTACATCATGCAGACTAATCCATGTCTGGGTTGAATAAGGAAAAGAAGGGAGACTGTACTGTCCAAGAGAGTAGGCATCGAACCCGCATCTAGGTTGAAAAGGGGAAAATCAGTAGCTAAGGAATGAGTCTCATGTCTCTTGGTTGAAGAAGGGTAGAAAGGCATGACAATGCAATAGAGAATGACCAGGTCGATTGGTTTGTTGTCCTCACATAGGAAAAAGGTGGCTAAAGAGAACAAAAATGGGACGTAATCCACATATGCTGCCTGGATATTTGTTACTCTGGGCAACCATACCTCCCTCACCACTCTGCGTCCGTGGAGGTACATCGTACTGGTGCGCCCATTGTCCAAATGGGCCTCCCATGCTCTTATTGCCACTTTTTTTGCTGTTAGTATAACACCAGCAGTCAAGTCAAGCAATGCTACTGCTAAAGTGATGCCACATTTAACTAATGCCGCTCTTAGTCTAATGCCACCGATAAATTTAAGCAATGCCATTTAATGTCACTGGATTATTCAAGGGTTAGCTGTTGATTGTGGATGTATTAAAGATTTTTCAGCTAAGGCATTCTAATGCTGTTGCACAGCCAGTATACCAACGATGAAACTTGTTACTACCTTCAGATTTTTGCACTGTTAATGCTTATAGATTACATACCTCACTTTCATGAGATAAGTTAATTTTTTTGTACAGTGTCACCAAAATGCCAAGGCGCTGATGTCATTTTATTTTGGTTAAACTGCATAGACAATTATGAAGACAAGAGGAAAGGTCAAGAGTGGGTACCTCCTCCTCTGGCTGTTCTCTTGATTCGTTCGATCAAGTTTTTATGTTTGATCGATTATCAAGATTGGGATAGCAATTTTTAAGGTCCCCCCGAGTTCGAAATGATATTTACCTTGGAGGTACATGGTTTGCAATTTTTTTATACTGTCATTAGTTAATAATGCTAGTTACCTTCAGACTTCTGTATTTGGTTTAATGCTCATGCACAGCTAGTATACCAATGCTGAAACTTGTTACCTTTACATTTTGTATTGTTAATTCTTATAGAAACCTTCCAGTGCTAGAGTTTATTGAAATCTGTTCAGTAAAACCATTATACTGTACCGTGTAATAAACTAACTACTCTATTGTTGCACTAGCCACTGGATTAGTGTATATTTGTAGTATTCGCACGGTGTTGCATTAGCGTATGGACATAAATAAAGTGTGGCAAGAGCTTTCCCAGATATGTGCTCAATAAAACTACTACCTGTTTTTCTAAATACTAGACGTTTGGGTACTTTAAATTGAACCGCAAAACGTCTTATATTAAGGAACAGAGGGTGTAGAGTTCACTCAAATTATCCCGGTAAAGCTAGTCACACCTTTGTTAATATTAATGTTCATTATGTTATCCGAGGAGGTCTGTATGTTTGTCTCTAATGCCTGTCGACTACATACCCGACATCATGATGTAATGTTAAGTCATTTCCTTTTGTACAGTGTCACTGAATTGTCAAGGCCGTGATGGCATTTTATTTTAGTAGAACTGCACAAAATTTGCTTAAAAGAAGAGAAAAGGTCAGGAATGGCTTAGTTTTTCAGAAAAAACTATGTATGCCTTCCTGACATTAGCCGTTGTTGCTTTATTTATTCCTTCAAACAGGTGGTTAGAAACAGTCTTGCTACCTTTTCCCATTAAGAAATTGGAATGCTTATATTTGTGAGTCTATGCTTCAACTAGTGCCACTTATATAGTAATCACACTTTCAATATCTATGCAAACAGGGATGCTCGATTTTAGTGGAACTGCACAAAAATTCCAACTGGTTCAACATTAGGAGCATGTTTTTTCCCAAACCTTTATATCCAATTGGTGGCACTATGAGCTGTTCATTACGAAGGTACATGGTTTGCTACTATCTTGCTACTCTTTTTGTACTGTCATTAGATAGTAATACTAGTGGTTTGCATGTGAATTTATTGGCAGGGTGGACCTACATCGGAGGTGCAGGACAAGATTCAATGATTGGGTGCTCAATTTTGGTTGTATCGATTTCACCTCTTCCATCACTGCGAACATGGTGTGGTATATGTTTACTAGCTGCTTGATATTTGTGCAGACAGAGATGTCTGCCCATTGCTATTTGGCAAACAAACAAAGTGTCCGCAATTTTGGTTGAACTGCACAAGAGACTAGTATAGTCACTCCATGCAGTGCCATTTGAAAACAGACACAAAGATTGGATAGTCACTTCATGGACTGCAGAAAAGTAACACTATACTATTTACTGGCCAACACTAGGTGCTTCATTGCTTTGGCCTGATTATACAATGGGCATCATTTTCCCTAAGTTAAAGTTTGTATTCCGAAAATAGTCTCGCGGTGTGATCGAGAGAAGACCAAATCATATTGCAGTGGATGTTCCTCCATCATGTGTGGTTCATTCTCATGGTTCTAGCTGTTGGTGAAACCACTTACGTTTGCAAGAGGAATTGTAGACTTCACAAACAAATTTGTCTTTCAGTCTGTACTGAATGTTGGCCAAGAGAAGCATCCATGTTAGTAGGAAGAACAGTTGTTTTTTCTAGATCTTTGCTTTTGGAGCTACATATTTGTATATGATCTGTGAATCATTGAGATGCATTAACATGTTGATCTTATGTATGGGAATCGTACTAGTTAGTTTTAGTTGCGACGCAAGATCCGAAGTGGCTGATCTTTGCTTTTGGAGCTACATATTTGTATATGACCTGTGAATCATTGAGATGCATTAACAGTTACTTATTTCTGTTCGCTCAGTGTTTACAAGTTACTGATCGATCACTAGCTAGCCTACAAATGCGCTCCTGGCAGTTTTATTTGCGACGCAAGATGCAAAGTGGCAGTTTTTTGAATAAAAATGCCTACCTCTGAACAAACTAACAAGCTACACTATCGATCCTACACGGATAAAAATGCCTACCTCTGAAGAAACTGACAAGCTACACTATCGATCCTACACGGATAAATAGCGGATCACGCACGTACTACCTCCTTTCCGGTTTGTAGGGCTCAATTCAAGAAACGACCTACTCGATCCTACACGAATAAATAGTGGATCATGCACGTACTAGTACCTCCTTTCCTTTTTTTTGCGAGGTAATACGTTTCTCATTCATAAAATAAAGATCCGGTTACAAGACACGTAATCACTGACATTACAGTACTGAAAGGATAGGATAATCCTACACAAAAAACCGACATACTAGTACCTCCTTTCCGGTTTGCGGGGCTTAATTCAAACCTCTCACCAACCAAGGTATTCCCTCCGTCCGGGTTTATTAGTCTCGTGAGCAAAGCAGCAAGGCCAATGCATGGCAATAATTAATGACATGCAGAAGTTTAAGCCTAATTAATTCCAGCAATTTAAGTGGCTGCATGCGTGCCCTCGGCTGTGACTCGTTGCATGCTGCTTCGCATACTTCCTGCAAGCGATTATGAGTGCCTGCATGCAGCCGGCCGTAATTAAGTGTCAGGACCCCGACTCGATGTCACATCGATCTAGCCGGTAACACCTCATATCACTTTGCGGCCTCACGCACGGTATTCCCACGGGTGTCGCCTTACCTTTGCCCGGGACCGTTTGCGCCTTTTGGCTCACGTATATGATAGTGTCGCTAGCATCCATATGATAAGGAGTCCGGGCTGACATGACTAGTCGTAAACCCAAAGTGGCACAGACTTACAGGGACAGGCATCCATGACCCAGCTCCGAACGTGTCGGTCATCAGCAAATGGGTCCGGGCTGTAGCACTGGGCTAGCAGGACTCCGGTAAAACCGGGCTGTAGCGGGCTAACAGGACTCCGGTACTCAAAGCGTGACATTTCCCTGAAGGGACAGACACAGGAACGAAGAAGGACACATGCCGGCCAGCCTGAGTGTTCCAGAGCAGTAGCAAGCTACCATGGCTCAGCGGTAACACTAGGAGACATTTCCCGGTAAGAGAGGCTACTAAAGATAAACAACTAGATAGTCAGATCCCACACATACCAAGCATTTCAATCATACACACAATATGCTCGATATGTGCAAATACAACGAAGCATCACAACATGACTCTACGACACAAGTACTTTATTTAAGGCTCAGGGAGCCATACATAGCATACACAAAGGTACGGGTCTCACGACCCAACATACAAGTCATACAGTCATACAAACCAGCAGCGGAAGTACATTGTCTGAGTACAGACAACTAGTAAAATAAAGGAGGCTTGGAAAGCCTAGCTATACTACGTGGTCCTTCACAAGCTCAGGATCACCACCTGGGTCCTTAGCCTACTCGTTGATGTCAACGTCTACATAGAACCCATCAGAAGGGGTTGCAGCGTCTTCTGTAAAAATGTAGATTATAGCAGCATGAGTACAAAGGTACTCAGCAAGACTTACATCAGATCCTACATACATGCATATTATCAAGAAGGGTTGGTGGAGTTATTGCAGCAAGCCAGCTTTGACTCTTGGCTAGACTATCCTAAGATACTCCAACTTGAAATGGTTTTGCGCACACGAGTCCACTACTCACCACTTCAATACACTACCGAGGGTCCACCTCCGTCTTCCTACGGAAGGGCCATCCTCGGTACTCACACTTATATTGAGGCTTTTAGTAGTTTCCATTTACTTGTCTATGAACTGTATCGGTAACCAAGTAGTCCTTTACCGCGGACGCGGCTATTCGAATAGATCATGTTAACCCTGCAGGGGTGTACTTCTTCATACACGCTCTCACCACTTACCGTCGTTTACACGACATGTACTCGGCAACCTTCAAGCGGAAGCCCAACGTGGGTGTCGGCCACGACCTACCTAATCACCTAAGCCTCCAGTCCAGGTTTATCGCCTATTCAGGTTCCATCCGCAGGGAGTCCGGCCGAGGTTTCCCATACGGCCCCGAACGACGTGAACAGGGTTCCCGAGATACCTAACGGGTATTCGGTACACCCGGCCACGTACCTACCGCATCACAGCCCACCCCTACGGTCAGCGCTGTCCACGGCCTCCAGTAGGCTACAAACACCAGAAACTACTTGCAACTCCTGGACGGAGAACTAGGGTGAATAAGAAGCCGAGAGGGTCCATTGGTTTCGGGCCCAATGCATGGTAGTAGCTGATTCTTAAATCACACATACAGATCTCAGTGCTTAAGGTCGGCTTCAATGAAACAACCCACCATGTACTCCTACATGGCCTCTCATCGATACCTTTACCAAATCGTGTTCACCATACCACTCTCATTACCGACATAATCATTTCACTCTAGCCCATCACCCAGATGAACCAGACCTGACACGACTCTAAGCATAGCAGGCATAGCAAGGTAGGAACAACACATACATATGGCTCAATCAACTCCTACACATGCTAGTGGGTTTCATCTAGTTACTGTGGCAATGACAGGTCATGCAGAGGAAATGGGTTCAACTACCGTAGCACACAGCAGTTTGAATCGCGTTGTCTTAATGCAGTAAAAGAGAGCAGGAGCGAGAACATGGGATTGTATCGATATGATCAAATGGTTGGTTGCTTGCCTGATGGTTCGATGCACTGATATGGTTCTTCGTTAGGGTAATCACGGTACTCCTCGGAGGCAGAACCTGTCGCAAAGGACATCGATACACAAGCATCACCAAACAATGTGCAACAATATGATGCATGCATGAAACATGGCAATATGAGTGTGTTGGGCTAATGCAACTAGAACCAGAAGGGTTTGAACAAATTTGAACCAAAGATTCAAATTTCAAACTCAAACATGGCCTTTTAAAAGTGCTTTTCCTTGTTCTGCTTAAAACATCAATTTAACTTGTTTGATCATGCATGAAAATAGTACAGATGGATAGATTGGATTTTTCTGATCATTTTTCATATATAATTTGTCCAATTTGGAGTTACAGAATAAAAGTTATGAATTTTTGAAGTTTAAATAATATTCTGGAATTTCCTGATTTAAATTAAATCCAGAAATTATAATTATTGCGCCAGCATGACGTCAGCATGACGTCAGTGGTCAACTGCGGCTGTCTGGAGTCAAACCTGACGTGTGGGGGCCACACGTCAGTGACAGGGGGGTTTAACAGGTTTAAATTAATCCTAATTAGGGATTAGTGGCACTGGGGCCCACTGGTCAGTGTCAGGGGTTAACTAACAGTGGTTAGCACTAATCCTAATTAGCTACAGGGCTGGGCCCACCTGTCAGGGACTCAGGGGGTGTCCTGCCGTGGTCAAAGTGGGTCAAACCCACCGGCGACGTGACGCCGGCGAGGCCCGAGACGGCGGCGCGACGCGGGATCGCGCTACAGGGCACGGGCAAGGCCGTGCTTGGGCTCGTTGGAGAGCCCTTGCTCCCGTGCATCGAACGGTGGCTGTGGCTGGGCCTGGGGTGGCCGGAGTCGACGGCGGCGAGCTCGGCTGCCGCCGCCGGAGTTCGGGTGCGGTCGGGATCGGTGTTGCAGAGGGTTTGGGGAGGCGTTAGTGTGTGCTGTGTGATCCTAGTGAGGTGTGGAGCACGATAGTGTGCTCGGTTGGGTGCTACGGTGACCGTGGCCACGATGGCGACATCGCCGGCGGCGTGGAGCTCTCGGCCAAGGTGGGGCTAGGGCCTAGAGGTCGAAAAAGACCAGGGGAGAAGGGGGAAACGATTCGGGGGCTCACCGCGGAGCTGCAGGGATGGTTAGCGGGCTCGGGGACGCGCTGGAGACGACGAATTCGACGGCGACGATGGTCGGAGCCCGAAGAGGGGAACGGCGACGTGGCGGCGATGCAGGGCTTCCGGGGACCCGTGGAGCGGTGGGGAGGAAGAGGGGGTCGAGGCGGAGCTCCTGAGCTAGTCGGGGGAGCGAGGGGTGGCTGGAGACGGCTGCTATGGCGAACGGCGGCGACGGTGGTGTTCGGCCGTGTGAGAGAGAGAGCGAGGGAGAGGAGGGAAGAGCCGGGGGAGAGTGAGAGAGAGCAGGGGGGATCGGGACGGCCTGCGGGAGTCGTCCACGCGGCCAGGAGGTCGTCGGCAAGCAGGAGGTGGCCGCGCGGCCGTGCGCGTGCGAGCACGCAGCAGCTTCGGGGCGAGGGGAGGAAGACGACGGAGGGCTGCAGTGGTGGGCTGGGCCGCCTGCTGGCTGGGCCGGCCAGCTGGCTGGGCTGCACAGGGAGGAGCCCAGGTAAGCTTCTCCCTTTTAAATATTTTCTGTTTTTTAATTTCTGACATTTGTTTTGATTTAAATAAAATATTAAATCATTTTATTTCCTTATGCCAATTTTTGCAGGAGCTAGATATATTATTCCAGAGCTCCTTTATAAATGGCATAATATTTGGACATATATTAATATATATATATAATTAATATATTTCCAATGCAAATATTTATGCATTAATTCCAAATGCCCAAAATAAATACCTATGAGCTCTTAAAAATATTGGTTTGATTTTTATCTCTGTCCAATATTTTCAGAGAGCAACATGAGCATTTTCTTGGACCCTTTTGGAGAAATTTTTATTTGGGTCATTTTCAAAAAGATTCTAAGGGTTTCACAGATCCCCATTTCAAGTTTCTGATGAAAGAGTAAACATGATGCAACACTCTAATGCATGGTTAACTAGGATGTGACAACTCACCCCCACTCAAAAGAATCTCGTCCCGAGATTTGGGTTCCTCCGGGAAGAAGGCGGGATACTCGAGTCGAAGATGATCCTCCCTTTCCCAAGTTGCTTCATCCTCAGAATGGTGCGACCATTGAACTTTGAGAAACTTGATATTATGACGTCGGGTGGTACGTTCGGCTTGATCGAGGATACGAATGGGGTACTCTCGATATGTAAGATTATCTTGGAGATCAAGCGTTTCGTGGTCCACTCCACGGATAGGATCCGAGAAGCAACGCCTGAGTTGAGAAACGTGGAAGACATCGTGGACCCTGGAGAGGTGCGGATGTAGTTCCAATTGGTAGGCAACTTCCCCTCGTTTGGCGAGAATGCGAAACGGTCCAATGTAACGAGGAGCCAATTTGCCTTTGATACCGAAACGATGGGTTCCCTTCAGAGGGGTGACCCGAAGGTAAGCCTTCTCGTCAACCTCGAAAGTCATAGCCTTATGTTTTCGGTCATATTGACTCTTTTGACGAGATTGAGCTGTTTTCAACTTTTCACGAACGATACGAACTTGTTCTTCTGCTTCCTGAATCATATCCGGGCCAAAGAATTGTCTTTCCCCGGTCTCTGACCAGTTAAGGGGTGTTCGACATCGTCGTCCATAAAGAACTTCAAAAGGGGCTTTACCCAAGCTAGATTGATAGCTGTTGTTGTAAGCGAATTCGGCAAATGGAAGGCACTTCTCCCAGTCCATTCCGAATGAGATAACAGAGGCTCGAAGCATGTCTTCTAGAATCTGATTGATGCGTTCCACTTGACCACTTGACTGAGGGTGGAAAGCGGTGCTAAAGGAGAGACGGGTTCCCATAGCATTTTGGAAACTTTCCCGAAATCGAGAGGTGAAAAGACTTCCTCGATCCGAGTTAATTTCCAAAGGAACACCATGGAGGGACACTATTCGGGAGATGTATAAGTCTGCCAGCTGGCTAGCGGTTATACTCTCACGAACAGGTAAGAAATGGGCTACTTTGGAAAGACGATCGACCACGACGAAGATATCATTATTCCCTCTCTTGGTCCTGGGAAAACCGGTAATGAAATCCATACCAATTTTATCCCATTTCCATTCAGGAATAGCTAAGGGTTGAAGGGTGCCAGCAGGCCGTTGATGCTCTGCTTTTACACGACGACAGACGTCGCAATTAGCAATATACTGAGCAATTTCTCTCTTCATCCTAGTCCACCAGAACCTCTGGCGTAGGTCCTGATACATCTTAGTACTACCGGGATGAATGGTGAGAGGAGATTCATGAGCTTCCTTAAGGATTAATCGCCTCAGGTTTCGCACTTTGGGAACCACTAGTCGATCCCCGAAGTATACTACCCCTTGATCATTAATGGAGAAGCAATTCGCAATTCCTTTCTGAATGTTTCTCTTGATGCGGGAGATTCCCGGATCTACCTTCTGTGCTTTGATAATCTGATCCGTAAGGGTAGGTTTTGCCACCAAAGTGGAAAGAAAACCTTGAGGTACAATGTGAAGGTTAAGCTTCCGAAATTCCTCATGGAGAAGCAGTTGACTTTGTTGTAACATCAGGTTGTTACAATAAGATTTACGACTTAGCGCATCAGCCATGACGTTGGCTTTCCCTGGGGTGTAGGTTATTCCTAAGTCGAAGTCTGTGATCAATTCAACCCAACGTCTCTGCCTGAGATTCAAATCCGGTTGGGTGAAAATGTACTTCAGGCTTTGGTGATCAGTGAATATTTCGCAACGATTACCGAGGAGGTAATGTCGCCAGGTCTTAAGTGCATAGACTACGGCTGCAAGCTCTAGATCATGAGTAGGATAATTCTCCTCATGTGGGTGCAATTGACGTGAAGCGTAAGCAATTACGTGTCGATCTTGCATGAGAATGCAACCTAGTCCTTGTCGCGAGGCGTCGCAGTAGATAACAAAGTCCTTGGAGAAGTCTGGCGGTACCAGCACGGGAGCAGAGGTCAGGCGTCTTTTCAGTTCCTGAAAGCTGTGCTCACATTGTGGAGTCCATTCGAACTTCCTATCTTTCTTGAGGAGTTCGGTTAGAGGTTTAGCAACTTTGGAGAAGTTCTCGACAAAGCGACGACAATAGCTCGCTAAGCCTAGAAAACTCCGAACTTGCTTGACCGATTCAGGTGGAGTCCAATTAAGGACGGCTTGAACTCGCTCAGGGTTAACAGCAATACCTTTACCAGATATTACATGACCTAGATAGGTCACTTCTGACAACCAGAATTCACATTTAGAAAATTTGGCATAAAGGTGACGCTCTCGAAGTTTCTTCAACACTAGCCTTAAATGTTCGGCATGTTCTTCCTCGTTCTTGGAGTAGATGAGTTTATCATCGAGATAAACTACGACGAATTTATCCAAATACTCCATGAAGATTGAGTTCATTAACCGAGAAAAGGTGGCTGGAGCGTTGGTTAAACCGAAGGACATGACGGTGTACTCGTATTGGCCATAACGAGTAACAAAGGCCGTTTTAGGAATGTCCCCGTTTCTGATTTTGATTTGATGGTAGCCCAACCTCAAATCCATCTTGGAGAAGACTGAGCATCCAGCGAGCTGATCATACAGGTCGTTGATCCTGGGGAGCGGATATTTGTTCTTGATTGTGACCAAATTAACAGGTCGATAATCTACAACCATCCGGTCCGTACCATCCTTCTTCTTGACGAATAGGACGGGGCAAGCCCACGGAGATGAACTAGGGCGGATGAAACCCTTGTTCAAGGATTCATCGAGTTGTTTCTTAAGCTCGGCTAGTTCTAGTGGTGCCATCTTATAAGGTCTTCTAGCAATCGGAACGGTTCCGGGGATGAGGTCGATTACGAACTCAACATCCCTGTCAGGTGGAACACCTGGAAATTCCTCTGGAAAGACATCCGGGAGGTCACGGACTACCGGAATGTCCTCAAGGTCTGGCAAAGGGCTGGCGTTAAGAGAATATAATTGTCGCTTGGCTATTCGGGTCAAGACATTGACTATCTTCCCCGAAGGATGGGTGAGTTGAACGGTCCTAGAGAAGCAATCAATTTTGGCTTGATGAGCTGACATCCAGTCCATACCCAAAATGATATTAATATCTGAAGATTTAAGGGCTATCAAAGACGCGAGGAAAACAAGTCTGTCGACTTGGATTTCATTTCCATAACTTACCCTAGAGGTCTGCCATCTAGAACCAGGGGTAGAAATTTCCATAGTGGATGGCATGTCACAGAATGCAACGTTATGCAAACGAGCATAATTTTCAGATATAAAAGAATGAGAGGCTCCTGTATCGAAAAGAACAGATGCCGGGTGGCAATTTACAAGAAGCGTACCGAGAACGACGTTGGGATCCTCTTGAGCTTCTTCGGCAGAGATACAGTTGACATGGCCACGTGAAGCGGTGACCGGTTTGGCGTGGAATATTTTCCCTGTCGGCTTGCCACGGCCAACAGCTTTAGCAGATTGGTTGGGGTTGGTCTGAGGACACTCACGCATATAGTGACCAGATTCCCCACACTTGAAACAAGTCACGGAACTGGTACGTGGAGGAGCATTGTTAGTTGGACCCCCATAGGGCTTGGCTGGAGCAGACTGTTGAACAGGGCGAGGCGCCTGGAAAGATGGCCTCGGTGTGAACCTGGGTGGCAGGGCGGTGTTGGGTACCCACACGCGGCGCTTCTGAGGACCAGCACCGGATGAGGAACCCATATCACGGCCATGCTTGCGTGTTGCGTCATAGTCAGTCTGACCAGTTTCAGCACTGATGGCTTTGTTGACAAGTTTCTGAAAAGATGTGCACTCATGCAGACGGAGGTCGTGGCGAAGCTCAGGACTAAGTCCCTTACGGAACCTTGCTTGCTTCTTGGCGTCAGTAGAAACTTCCTCGGTTGCATATCGTGCGAGATTACCAAACTCCCTGCTATAAACATCCACAGAAAGTCGGCCTTGGGTGAAATTGCAGAATTCCTCACGTTTACGGTCCATGAGACCCTCCGGAATGTGATGTTCACGGAAAGCCTCGCTGAACTCAGCCCAAGTAGTGACATGGCCCGCTGGGCGCATAGCTCCATAATTCTCCCACCATAGACTGGCGGGGCCTTCAAGATGATATGCAGCAAAGGTGACCTTGTCAGCCTCCGCTACCAGCGCGGAACGCAGTTTGTGAGCGATACTGCGAAGCCAGTCATCAGCGTCGAGAGGCTCGACGGAGTGGTGGAACGTGGGTGGATGTAATTTGATAAAATCACTGAGTGACACCAAATTAGTCCTCTGATGGTGTGATGTGTTCTGTTCAATACGCTCCAACAAACGGTTGGTCTCCCGCTTGTTTCTCTCAGCTTCCATCATAACCTCGGCTAGTGAAGGAGGATGAGGCAGATTTGCATCCCTGACTTCACTGCCTTCGGCCTGCTCTTGAGGAGCAGGGTTAGTGCGCGTGTTGACCATCCTAGGTAAACAAGACAATGATTTAGTCAGGATGATAAAATTCCGACATAGGATACATAATGTAAGGAATAATTCGGAATGCAAGATGATCATCCGTATGACATGGTAGATACAGAAACTGCTTCTTTATTCCATCATCATACACACCATACAGGGTTTAGTACAAGACCAAACAAAGTACTAATACGGTGAAAAGAGGATTACATCTCATCGGAGGCATCCCAAGCTCCTATACATTATTTTTCTACACCTCCGAAAGAGTACAAACTAGGTCATATCCCACGAGTCACGCGGGACGATAGAAGACACAGCTAGTGCAAACTAGTGATACTACCACTAACTCAGACCGATCCGTAGTAGTCCTCGTAGAAGTCAGCTCCATAGCCTGGAAGCTCAACATGATCATCCGGAAACAGACGGTCTCGCGGAGCTTGTGGACCATAGGGGCTAGGATGAGGCCTTGGACCAACAGACAGTGGCCTGCGGGGACCGCGAGGTGGGGTGATGCCTCCTACATCACGCCAAACCATCATGTCCGGCAGAGCAGATCTCAGAGGATAGAGATCGCGCATATCTGAATATCCAGCTTGCACCGCCGGTGCGAACCGAGTCAAAGTGGCCCAGTGATCAGCACGGGTATTGAAGAGCTCTAACCTCAAGGCCCGATTTTCACGGTCCTTATCCTCGAGCATCTCAGCAGTGGTGCGATTCCGTGAATCCTCCTGAGTGGGGTCAGCATAAATAGCCTGGAGATACCCTTGTGCTCCCGGAAGTGATCCTGGCATATACCGGAAATCAGAGTCCCGAAATAAACCAGATCTGACTCGCATAATGGTCATCATAGAGTAGGCGGCGTCCTGCACAACCATCTCAATAGTAACCCCGAGTCCATAGGAGCAGTGAAGAGGCTCGGTGGATCCAGGATAAGATGGAAATATCCTGACAGTGCAGAGATACTGGCTTTGGTTAAAGTCTCGGAATTGCTCTTCGACCGTGTACTCGGGATACCAGCGGTATCCAGCCTCAGTCATTACCCTGACCAACTTGGCAGTATGGCCGGGTACATCTAGACATCGAGTCAGGCGAACCACTTGATTGAGGTCGCAAGTGGCCATCTGAAAGCACAATCATAATGCAAGGGCATTAGAATTTCTAGCAAAATTTCGGCAGCATAACAGCTGTAAATGCTCAAAAAGGATTTTGAGACATTTGACAAAGGATTTCGTACACACTCAACATCATCATATCAAAGTTCTGAAACCATTCTAGCAACATAATGTGGCAGTAGAACTGAACTAGGCTTGTATCCATCACACTTATAAGGTACTACTGATTAGTAACACGTGATCCTGATAGAGAGAATAGATCCTAATTCCTTAACCCCCGGTGGAAGAATGGAATGACTCAGATCAGAATGTCATAAGATAAAGGAGTAAAAAGAGCCTTACGTTCCAACCCACAAACAATTCCCCTACATATAACTAAAGAATTTCTAGACTCAACATCAACCAGTTTGGCTTGGAGAACCTACAGGCAGTCCGGCTCTGATGCCAACGCTGTCAGGACCCCGACTCGATGTCACATCGATCTAGCCGGTAACACCTCATATCACTTTGCGGCCTCACGCACGGTATTCCCACGGGTGTCGCCTTACCTTTGCCCGGGACCGTTTGCGCCTTTTGGCTCACGTATATGATAGTGTCGCTAGCATCCATATGATAAGGAGCCCGGGCTGACATGACTAGTCGTAAACCCAAAGTGGCACAGACTTACATGGACAGGCATCCATGACCCAGCTCCGAACGTGTCGGTCATCAGCAAATGGGTCCGCGCTGTAGCACTGGGCTAGCAGGACTCCGGTAAAACCGGGCTGTAGCGGGCTAACAGGACTCCGGTACTCAAAGCGTGACATTTCCCCGAAGGGACAGACACAGGAACGAAGAAGGACACATGCCGGCCAGCCTGAGTGTTCCAGAGCAGTAGCAAGCTACCATGGCTCAGCGGTAACACTAGGAGACATTTCCCGGTAAGAGAGGCTACTAAAGATAAACAACTAGATAGTCAGATCCCACACATACCAAGCATTTCAATCATACACACAATATGCTCGATATGTGCAAATACAACGAAGCATCACAACATGACTCTACGACACAAGTACTTTATTTAAGGCTCAGGGAGCCATACATAGCATACACAAAGGTACGGGTCTCACGACCCAACATACAAGTCATACAGTCATACAAACCAGCAGCGGAAGTACATTGTCTGAGTACAGACAACTAGTAAAATAAAGGAGGCTTGGAAAGCCTAGCTATACTACGTGGTCCTTCACAAGCTCAGGATCACCACCTGGGTCCTTAGCCTACTCGTTGATGTCAACGTCTACATAGAACCCATCAGAAGGGGTTGCAGCGTCTTCTGTAAAAATGTAGATTATAGCAGCATGAGTACAAAGGTACTCAGCAAGACTTACATTAGATCCTACATACATGCATATTATCAAGAAGGGTTGTGGAGTTATTGCAGCAAGCCAGCTTTGACTCTTGGCTAGACTATCCTAAGATACTCCAACTTGAAATGGTTTTGCACACACGAGTCCACTACTCACCACTTCAATACACTACCGAGGGTCCACCTCCGTCTTCCTACGGAAGGGCCGTCCTCGGTACTCACACTTATCTTGAGGCTTTTAGTAGTTTCCATTTACTTGTCTATGAACTGTATCGGTAACCAAGTAGTCCTTTACCGCGAACGCGGCTATTCGAATAGATCATGTTAACCCTGCAGGGGTGTACTTCTTCATACACGCTCTCACCACTTACCGTCGTTTACACGACATGTACTCGGCAACCTTCAAGCGGAAGCCCAACGTGGGTGTCGGCCACGACCTACCTAATCACCTAAGCCTCCAGTCCAGGTTTATCGCCTATTCAGGTTCCATCCGCAGGGAGTCCGGCCGAGGTTTCCCATACGGCCCCGAACGATGTGAACAGGGTTCCCGAGATACCTAACGGGTATTCGTTACACCCGGCCACGTACCTACCGCATCACAGCCCACCCCTACGGTCAGCGCTGTCCACGGCCTCCAGTAGGCTACAAACACCAGAAACTACTTGCAACACCTGGACGGAGAACTAGGGTGAATAAGAAGCCGAGAGGGTCCATTGGTTTCGGGCCCAATGCATGGTAGTAGCTGATTCTTAAATCACACATACAGATCTCAGTGCTTAAGGTCGGCTTCAATGAAACAACCCACCATGTACTCCTACATGGCCTCTCATCGATACCTTTACCAAATCGTGTTCACCACACCACTCTCATTACCGACATAATCATTTCACTCTAGCCCATCACCCAGATGAACCAGACCTGACACGACTCTAAGCATAGCAGGCATAGCAAGGTAGGAACAACACATACATATGGCTCAATCAACTCCTACACATGCTAGTGGGTTTCATCTAGTTACTGTGGCAATGACAGGTCATGCAGAGGAAAAGGGTTCAACTACCGTAGCACACAGCAGTTTGAAACGCGTTGTCTTAATGCAGTAAAAGAGAGCAGGAGCGAGAACATGGGATTGTATCGATATGATCAAATGGTTGGTTGCTTGCCTGATGGTTCGATGCACGGATATGATTCTTCGTTAGGGTAATCACGGTACTCCTCGGGGGCAGAACCTGTCGCAAGGACATCGATACACAAGCATCACCAAACAATGTGCAACAATATGATGCATGCATGAAACATGGCAATATGAGTGTGTTGGGCTAATGCAACTAAAACCAGAAGGGTTTGAACAAATTTGAATCAAAGATTCAAATTTCAAACTCAAACATGGCCTCTTAAAGTGCTTTTCCTTGTTCTTCTTGAAACATCAATTTAACTTGTTTGATCATGCATGAAAATAGTACAGATGGATAGATTGGATTTTTCTGATCATTTTTCATATATAATTTGTCCAATTTGGAGTTACAGAATAAAAGTTATGAATTTTTGAAGTTTAAATAATATTCTCGAATTTCCTGATTTAAATTAAATCCAGAAATTATAATTATTGCGCCAGCATGACGTCAGCATGACATCAGTGGTCAACTGCGGCTGTCTGGAGTCAAACCTGACGTGTGGGGGCCACACGTCAGTGACAGGGGGGTTTAACAGGTTTAAATTAATCCTAATTAGGGATTAGTGGCACTGGGGCCCACTGGTCAGTGTCAGGGGTTAACTAACAGTGGTTAGCACTAATCCTAATTAGCTACAGGGCTGGGCCCACCTGTCAGGGACTCAGGGGGTGTCCTGCCGTGGTCAAAGTGGGTCAAACCCACCGGCGACGTGACGCCGGCGAGGCCCGAGACGGCGGCGCGACGCGGGATCGCGCTACAGGGCACGGGCAAGGCCGTGCTTGGGCTCGTTGGAGAGCCCTTGCTCCCGCGCATCGAACGGTGGCTGTGGCTGGGCCTGGGGTGGCCGGAGTCGACGGCGGCGAGCTCGGTTGCGGCCGCCGGAGTTCGGGTGCGGTCGGGATCGGTGTTGCAGAGGGTTTGGGGAGGCGTTAGTGTGTGCTGCGTGATCCTAGTGAGGTGTGGAGCACGATAGTGTGCTCGGTTGGGTGCTACGGTGACCGTGGCCACGACGGCGACATCGCCGGCGGCGTGGAGCTCTCGGCCAAGGTGGGGCTAGGGCCTAGAGGTCGAAAAAGACCAGGGGAGAAGGGGGAAACGATCCGGGGGCTCACCGCGGAGCTGCAGGGATGGTTAGCGGGCTCGGGGACGCGCTGGAGACGACGAATTCGACGGCGACGATGGTCGGAGCCCGAAGAGGGGAACGGCGACGTGGCGGCGATGCAGGGCTTCCGGGGACCCGTGGAGCGGTGGGGAGGAAGAGGGGGTCGAGGCGGAGCTCCTGAGCTAGTCGGGGGAGCGAGGGGTGGCCGGAGACGGCTGCTATGGCGAACGGCGGCGACGGTGGTGTTCGGCCGTGTGAGAGAGAGAGCGAGGGAGAGGAGGGAAGAGCCGGGGGAGAGTGAGAGAGAGCAGGGGGGGATCGGGACGGCCTACGGGAGTCGTCCACGCGGCCAGGAGGTCGTCGGCAAGCAGGAGGTGGCCGCGCGGCCGTGCGCGTGCGAGCACGCAGCAGCTTCGGGGCGAGGGGAGGAAGACGACGGAGGGCTGCAGTGGTGGGCTGGGCCGCCTGCTGGCTGGGCCGGCCAGCTGGCTGGGCTGCACAGGGAGGAGCCCAGGTAAGCTTCTCCCTTTTAAATATTTTCTGTTTTTTAATTTCTGACATTTGTTTTGATTTAAATAAAATATTAAATCATTTTATTTCCTTATGCCAATTTTTGCAGGAGCTAGATATATTATTCCAGAGCTCCTTTATAAATGGCATAATATTTGGACATATATTAATATATATATAATTAATATATTTCCAATGCAAATATTTATGCATTAATTCCAAATGCCCAAAATAAATACCTATGAGCTCTTAAAAATATTGGTTTGATTTTTATCTCTGTCCAATATTTTCAGAGAGCAACATGAGCATTTTCTTGGACCCTTTTGGAGAAATTTTTATTTGGGTCATTTTCAAAAAGATTCTGAGGGTTTCACACATCCCCATTTCAAGTTTCTGATGAAAGAGTAAACATGATGCAACACTCTAATGCATGGTTAACTAGGATGTGACATTAAGGCAGCTAATTGATGCGAAAAAAGATACACTTTAATTGTTGCGGGATTTTTAAATCCGTGGAATCATTATTGACAAGGAGGGAGATGATTCGAGTGCACTCATTTGACTGCCATGCCGGTGTGCGACCCAGACGGGACGGGACGGCACAGTCATAATTTCAGTTTCCCTAGTTTTCCACAGCAAGCTGGCACGCTAAGCCATTATGCATTGAATTCCGATGACCGTCGCGCTACCTTTCCCCTATAATTATTGTTTCCCGGCCTTCTCCGGTGCCACCGTGACCCAACTCGCCATATCCTCATAAGCCCCCACCGGCCCGACGTTGCTCGCCACGTCCGCCATGCCCCCGCCCGTCCGCGGTAGGCGACGCCGGAGGCGGTCACTGCCGGAACTAGTGTTTGGTTTTTCACCGTAAGGCAGACGGAGGGAGTAGGCATTCTATCTATCTTTAGATGGCAATGCACAGATCGAGGAGTTGTTGGAGCGCGACCACATGGCGGAGGAGCAAGAGTTATTGGAGCGCGACCGCCTAGCGGAGGAGCAGCGTATCACTGATTTGCGCCGCCAGCGGGACATGGAGCAGCAACGCACCGACGCTCTGAGTCGTGAGCAGAGTGCCCGCAACTGGGCCGACTACGTGGAGGTCGGCGCCCGACAAATAGCCCTGGAGGCTGTTGGGCATGCACGCGTTCGTGACGCTGATTTTTACTACCAGCTCGTCAAGTGGGTTTCCCACTTGGAAGCCGAAGCTTCGGTGGACCACGCCGGCATGGAAAGGGCCAACGCGCGTGAGCAACGCGCCCTATCGCACCTCTGGCAAGTCCGAGGCGAGGCGCAGGACGCTGGTGCCGGCGTTTAGCGTGTACCACAGATGGCGGCCGGCATTGTCTAGTTAGCTAAGAGTAAGTTAGTACTTGTACGCTACTAGAGTATTAGTGGGATTAGATATTTAACTTGGCTATGATGGTTGTCAACATGGAAGTTCAGTACTCTATATGTGGATCAGACCTGTTACTTTGCTCTGAATGTTGAACTTTCCGTTTGAACATATGGAATGGGCTCTTATTTTTATAAATGGGCTATATTTGTCCTCCACGGGTTTAGAGGCTGACTTATGGGCCTAGCAAGTTGACGCGTACACAATCAGGAGATGATTGTACGTGGAGAGGATGACAACAGGGACCCGCCAAGGTCATGGTAGTACGCAAGCAAGTGCCTCCTTATTTCAAGCCAATAAAATATGGCTCCTCCTAGTGGATTTCTGACATCTCGGTCCCATGCCATTGTCAACGTAGTCAATAAACGAGAGAATTGCACAACGAGCGGCTGACACCAGGGACCCAGCAGCGCGCCCAGTTATTTTTGTTTTGGGTTAATTTTATAAATGCCACTCCAAATCTGGTGTATCCGAGAAATGCCAATGCAATTTCCAAACTTTGAAAAATGCCATTTCATGCCATTTCCAGTGGCATTTTTCGAAGTCTGGAGTGGCGTTTTCCAAAATTTGCAAACTGCAGTGGCGTTTTTCAAAGTTTGCAAAAATTGCAGTGGCATTTTTCAAAGTTTGGAAATTGCAGTGGCATTTTTATGAATCGCCATAATTGGAGTGGCATTTATCTAATTTGTTTTTGAGTAGGAAGCAGGGGGTCAACTGGGCTGTGCGGGACACTCTGGCCAGTCTAGACAGCCTTTTCTTTTATGTTTACCATAGACCAGCCCAGTAGTTTTTTTTCTCTCCGAAAATGGCTAGCCCAGTTTTTTTGTGATTTGTCAAATAAGTCGCTTTATCAGGCCTGTTGGGCTGCAAATCTTTCAAGACGAGGAGAGCTTCATTCGGCTGGCCGAGAAAATGGCCTATCAGTAATGAGAAATGGGTTGTACATTTTTAAAACACATCAAACCGACATTTAGTTTCAAATATCTTTTTTTCATTTCGAGATTTTAAATTGCATTGATTTTGATGCGTGGACAATTTATTGGATTTTATGTTGATATACATTTATTTTTAAAATCAGTCTGAATGTGACTCGGAATTTCAGGATTGAAAACAGTTCAGACCGCACCGACATATGCAAAATTCCGTATAATTCTTTAACCGTGGCCACAATATGGGCTGTAATGCTAACAAAAAGAATATGGGCAACAAAAAAACTCGTAAGAATTAGCAAATGGGCTGTAAATTATTTCAAATAATGGCAGATGGGTTGTATGCTATTTTCCACAGATGGCATGTATATTGTTGGATGTCCATCCAACGGTCGTCGTGCTTCTTCAATCTCTGCTCTTCCTGCTCCAGCCGCTCAAACAAGCGCCGACGGGACTGCCTGCGCCCTCCTCCCCGCGGCTGGCTGTGCTGCCGTGCAGGCCTCACCACCCCACCGTACTCCCATCACTGGCCTAGCCATCCCTCTACTCACCCACAGTCCCACACCTGCTATTATTCTCCGGCGACGGCAGACGAACCAGTAAACCCTCGTACAGTCGTACTCCCCTCCGCGTGGGAAACAACTGCCGAGTCTTCCCTGCCTCTGTATCGTTCCCTTCCTAGGCCTCGCCGTTGTCCACCGCCCTGGTGCTCTCGGCGCGGCCTGGTCAACGTGGTCAACGACCGACATGCATCTAAAGTGGATTGTACGTGGAGAGACCGACAGCTGGGTCCACGGCCGCATGCAAGGAAATGCCTCCTTATTACGTGCAAAATAATGATTCCTCCACCTGACATTTGGGACCCACTGAAAGGGCCTCTGTATTTCACGAAAAAAATGTTACCGCCGCTGGCAACTTGGACCCACCAGCTATATCTTCGCACTCAAGGAAGTGCCTCCTTATTACGCACAAAAAAATGAATACTCCCCCTGCTAGCTGGGACCCAGTATAGTGGGCCTACTAAGTTGACGGGGACGAAGGGCTTTGTCAACTTAGTCAATATGCACGATTCTAGCTCGACTGACCGTACGATGTCCATCCAACGACCGTAGTGCTTCTTCAACCTCTGGTCTTCTTGCTCCAGCCGCCCAAAGCAGCGTCGGTCGTGCCGCCTGCTCCTGCCTTCCGTGTCCGACTGTGCTGCCATGGAGGCCTCACCGCCCCCATACTACTCCCACCACTGGCCAGGCCATCCCTCCACTCCACTCACCCACACCCCCTGTTATTCTGCGACGATGGCAGCACAGCCGAACCAGTGAACTCTCGTACTCCTCTTCGCGTGGGCATCCACTACCGCGTCTTCCCCGGCTCCACGTCGTCTCCTTCCTAGGCCTCACCGTCGTCCACCGCCGTGGTGCTCTCGGCGTGGCGTGGTCAATGTGGTCAACGACCGAATTCCATCAGAAGAATACTGTACGTGGAGAGGCTGATAGCTGGGTCCACGACAGCCGCAAGGAAGTGCCTCCTTATTATGCGGAAAATAATTATTCCTCCACCTGATAGCAGGGACCCACCGGACGGGCCACCAGTATTTCGCGAAAAAAATGTTTGCCCCTGACTGCTGGGACCCACCCGACGGGCCACTGTATTTCGCGAAAAAAACGTTCCCCCTGCTGTCAGCTCGGACCCACCGGAAGTGCCTCCTTATTACGCACAAAAAAATGAATACCCCCTGTTAGCTGGGACCCACCTTCGTGGGAGGTTGACTTGTGGGCCTACTAAGTTGACCGGGACGGAGGGCTTTGTCAACTTAGTTAATATAAACGATTCTAGGTCCAGTGACCGTACGATGTCCATCCAATGAATGTAGTGCTTCTTCAACCTCTAGTCTTCTTGCTCCAGCCACCCAAAGCAGCGCCGGTCGTGCCGCATGCTCCTGCCTCCCGTGGCCGGATGTGCTGCCGCGGAGGCCTCACCGCCTCCTACTATTTGCACCGCTGGCCAGGCCCTGCGGCGACGGCAGCCTCACACCACAGCCGAACCAGTGAACCCTGGTACTCCTCTCCGCGCGGGCTTCCACTGCCATGTCTTCCCCGGCTCCACGGCGTCCCCTTCCTAGGCCTCGCCATCGTCCACCGCCCTGGTGCTCTCGGTGCGGCGTGGTCAACGTGGTCAGGAACGACTTCCATCGGACGTGGACTGTACGTGGAGAGGCTGACAGCTGGGTCCACGGCCGCAGTAAGGAAGTGCCTCCTTATTGCGCGGAAAATAATTATTCCTCCACCTGACAGCAGGGACCCACCAGACGGCCACCGTATTTCATGAAAAAAACGTTTCCCCCTGACTGCTGGGACCCACCAGCTACATCTTCGCACGCAAGGAAG
>NC_057813.1:254165085-254211979 GCF_018294505.1 Triticum aestivum | reverse complement strand
GGACCCACCAGCTTCATCTTGGCACGCAAGGAAGTGCGTCCGGGCAAAAAAAAACCCAAAACGATTTGCCCCCCTGATTGCTGGGACCCACCAGCTACATCTTCGCAGGCAAGGAAGTGCGTGACAGTCGGGACCCACCTGGTCGAAGCGTACGTAGTGTTGTCATTCTGGTCGCGAATGTGTACGTACATATATACTGGTCGATGTAGAGGCACGCACGTGTCGTAGTAGAGGCGCGTACGTGTCGTAGTAGAGGCACGCATGTAGCATGTACACGTACGTACAGCGGCCAGGGTGCAAGAAAGAAAATACGGCCACGTACGTACATACGGGCGGGGTCTCGAACGCCTACTCGCGCATACGTACGGCTTGGGCTTGTGTACATGGCTGGTCGGAACGGAGAAACAGCGTCGTCGTCGTCTTCATGGGGAGGCAACGGAATGCGTCATGTTCATGGGGAGGCAACGAAATGCGTCATGATCATCGGAGGCAACGGAACGCGTGGGAGCCAACCGGGTGGGTCGGAACGGAATGCGTGGTCGTGTTCATCTAGAGGGCTTGGATGGAACATGCGATGGAAACGAGGCTTGGCATACCGCACAATAGAGGAAATAGACCTCCTACATTCGGAACGGGGTCCTGTTGATCGGGAGGGGTGTGGCGTACCGCAAAACGGAGGAAACGGACCTCCTACGGTCGAAACGGGGGTCCTATTGATCGGGAGGGGTGTGCCATACCGCAAAACGGAGGAAATAGACCTCCTACGGTCAAAACGGGGGTCCTGTTGATCGGGAGGGGTGTGGCGTACCGCAAAATGGATGAAACAGACTTGTGTTGGAGCGCTATGGTCGAAACGGGGGTCCTATTCATCGGGAGGGGTGTGGCGTACCGCAAAACGGGACTCCATGGGATACTGTTCATCTCCACCGTCGACCTCCTCCAGCCTCCACGGGCTACCGTCGACCTCCTCCAGCCTCCACGGGATCCTGTTCATACAGCCTCCACCGCGCGCTACTCCACCGGCTCCTGTTCAACCACCCCTCCACGGGCACCCCTCCACCGTCTACTGTTCATCCAGCCCTCCACACCACGGGGTCCTGTTCAACCACCCCTCCACGGGCACCCCTCCACCATCTACTGTTCATCCAACCCTCCACACCACAGGGTCCTGTTCATCTAGAGGAAACGTCACCGCTCACTGTTCATCCACCCCCCCGCAACGCTCACTATTCATCCAATCGATCGGCTTCAGTTAGCAGCAGTAGCGAAGGAATCGCTCGATCGGGTTCAGTTAACAGCCATCGATCGATCGCTCGGGTCAGTAACGCATAGCCTGCAGTGCAATCGCTCGGGTTCAGTTAGAGCCCAACGCCTCGCTCGGGTTCAGTTAGATCCAAGACTTGCACACACGCGTGTACGTGTATGAGAGAAACACGCATCACTCAGCCCCCGACCTCCCACCATAACCGGCAACTCCCGAAATTTTCCTCCCCCTCGCTTATACCATGTTTTTTTCCGTCATGGACGGCCCAAAGAATGTCATGCAGCTGCGTCTCCGGCCCGCCCAAGACGAAAAGCCCATTTTCTGTCATGATTTTTTGTCATAGAAATAGGAGCCCACCACATCTATGATGATACCGGGTTTTTTCACAATTATCCTCATAGAAGTGTCATATGTATGACATCATTTTTTTTTGTTCGGCCCAAAATGTCATGGATGTGTATTTTTTTTGTAGTGTGAGCTGGTGTTGATGAAGCCTTGGGGCACGCCTGAGGGCGCGCGGGCGTGGATGGGCCTGCCGCATGATCCGCTTGGGGCTTGGGTGGAAGCAGGACGCAAAAGGGAGGCGCCCCTGAAGCTGCGGCATCCAGGAGCTCGGCAACGCGCTCCAGCAGCACATCTCTGCCGCTCTCCTGCAACCTACACCGCAGCAGCTCCCGAGCCACCATGAGTGCGGCCCTCATGTTCGCTTGTTCCCGTCGGGTGTGCGGCGCCGTGGCTGCGGCGTGTTTTGAGGCCTTTGCGGTCGACGCACTTGCCATGGATGAGGGCTGGCAGTGCTTGACCGCGTCGCCCGCGTCCCGTAGAGTTCTGCGGAGCGCAGGCTGCCTGAGGCGCGGGGTTGAGGTCTCCTTGGGCAGGCGGCGCGGCATGGGCTGGTGATGCCTCCCAGCGGTTGGCGATGGCCGTCGGGTCGCCGGACATGGATGCGATGAAGCAGTGGAACGCAGATTGGTGGAAAGAAGATTTCGGCGCACCCCTACCCGGCGCGCCAAATGTCGGATATCGGGTTCCGGCAAAACCCTTAAGGTTCGAACTCTAGGGTGCGCACGAAGATCCTCTCCCTACCGAAACACACCTAGAACGACACAAGGTTTATACTGGTTCGGGCCACCATCGTGGTGTAATACCCTAATCCAGTGTGTGGTATGGTGGATTGCCTCTTGGGCTGATGATGAACAGTACAGAGGAAGAACAGCCTTGCAAGGAGAGGTGTTCTTGTGGTGGCATGCTTGGAGAGGAGCGGATCCGTCTCTGATGGCCCTAGATGAGATGCCTTCTACTGTGATGGCTAGCCCTATTTATAGGGGCCCTGGTCCTCTTCCCAAATATTGAGTGGGAAGGGAGCCAACAACGGCCATTTTGTAAGGGGACAACTAGTACAAGCTATCCTGACTAAAGGTGGTCTTCGACTGCCAAAGGCACTGGTGATGACGCCGTCTTGGGCTCCATGGTGACCTCTGTCCTGCCGTCCTGCTGGTCTTGGTCTCGTTACACTGATATGGAAACATTTGCTTGATGCCTCGGTACTCCGCGCCTGCGCTTGCCCCCTTTGCACAAAGAGGAAACGAGGACACTATGCAGGCTGGCGCCCGCCTGGTCTTGATCGTCATGGCTTGCGTCATGAGCACCTCACGAGGTACCCCTCGCCTTGATCTCTCCACCTCCTCGAGAGCCTGCCTGGTGAGGCTGCCCCTGAGGAGGCCTTGTGTCGTCCGCCCCGCGAGGCTTGGACCCTCGCGAGGGTCTTGAACTTGGGTTGATGAAGACGGACCGTACTGGGCCATTGGTGAGCCACGCTGCAGGCCGCAGGCAGGCAAGTCTGGGGACCCCCATTCCCAGAACACCGACACCATTGCAAACAACTTGTCTAGGTTAGAGAATGTTCTTGATGACCCACTACCTATTTATGATAGCTTCCCTGATGAACAATTAGCTGTCATAAATGTTTCTCCTACTACTCCATGGTATGCTGATTATGCTAATTACATTGTTGCTAAAGTTATACCACCTAGTTTCACATACCAACAAAAGAAAAAGTTTTTCTATGATTTAAGACATTACTTTTGGGATGACCCACACCTTTATAAAGAAGGAGTAGATGGTGTTATTAGACGTTGTGTACCTGAGCATGAACAGGAACAGATCCTACGCAAGTGTCACTCCGAGGCATATGGAGGACATCTCGCGGGAGATAGAACTACACATAAGGTGTTGCAATCCGGTTATTATTGGCCTACTCTCTTCAAAGATGCCCGTAAGTTTGTCTTGTCTTGTGATTAATGTAAAAGAATTGGTAATATTAGTAGACGTCAAGAAATTCCTATGAACTATTCACTTGTTATTGAACCATTTGATGTTTGGGGCTTTGATTATATGGGACCTTTTCCTTCCTCTAATGGGTATACACATATTTTAGTTGCTGTTGATTATGTTACTAAGTGGGTAGAGGCTATTCCAACTAGTAGTCCTGATCATAACACTTCTATTAAGATGCTTAAATAAGTTATTTTTCCGAGGTTTGGAGTCCCTAGATACTTAATGATTGATGCTGGTTCACATTTTATCCATGGTGCCTTTCATAAAATGCTTGCTAAGAATGATGTTAATCATAGAATTGCATCTCCATACCATCCGCGGTCAAGTAGAATTGAGTAATAGAAAGCTTAAATTAATTTTGCAAAATACTGTTAATAGATCTAGAAAGCATTGGTCTAGAAACTTGATAATGCATGATGGGCCTATATTACTGCATATAAAAATCCTATGGGTATGTATCCGTATAAATTGGTTCATGGAAAAGCATGTCACTTACCTCTCGAACTGGAACATAAGGCATATTGGGCTATTAAAGAGCTCAATTGTGATTTCAAACTTGTCGGTGAGAAGAGGCTATTTGACATTAGCTCACTTGATGAATGGAGAACCCAGACCTATGAGAATGCCAAACTGTTTAAAGAAAAAGTTAAAAGATGGCATGACAAAAGGATACAAAAGCGTGAGTTTCATGTAGGTGATTATGTTTTGCTATACAACTCTCTTTTAAAATTTTCTACAGGAGAACTTCTCTCTAAATGGGAAGGTCCTTTAAATTATCGAGGAGGTCTATCATTCAGGTGCCATAAAAATCAACAACTTCGAAGGCACAAATCCGAAGGTGGTGAACGGTCAAATAATCAAACATTATATCTCAGGCAATCCCATAAATGTTGAAACCAATGTTATTGACACCGTAACACCGTAGGAGTACATAAGGACACTTTCTAGAACATTTCAGACTCTAAAAAGGAATGGGTATGTGGTACGGTAAGTAAACCGACTTCAAAATAGTTCTAATAGCAATTTTTCTCCGTTTTGGAATATTTAAGAAAATAGGAAAATAAGAAGTATTCCAAAAAGGACACGAGGCATCCACGAGGGTGGAGGGCGCGCCCTACCCCCCTAGGCGCGCCCTCTGCCTCGTGGGCACCTCGTGTGCCCTCCGGACTCTGTTTTCATGCACGATACTTCTTTTGGTCGGTAAAAATTCAATATATAATCTCCCGAAGGTTGTGACCACCATGCCACGACAAAATCCTTTGTTTTTGTTTTGAGTTGTTTCTGCCACAGATTGGAGCAATATGTCGTCCCAGGATTCAGAGGGAGAAAGCTATGTGGCTGATTACCTTGCAGACCCCAAGGTCTACGGGGACTCGGAGCATTGTGGTTGGACCAGGGAGGAAGAAGAAGACTACGATCCTAAGGGAACGAAGGAAACGATCTCCGATAAAGATGAAGTCCCACTACCTCAACCTGGGGATATGCACATGGAGTTTAAAAAGTCAAGCCTCCCTGATAGAGCAAAGAGACCTAAGATTGAGTTTATCCCTTTTCGTCTCTTGCAGGAGAACAAACAGGAACTTTGCAAAAATATATTAAGCCTTGAGCAGGAGATCAATGACCTAAGGGAGCAAAATTCTATCCTCAAGCACAAATTAAGTAAGAAGCCTACATCATCAACAACTCCATCAACACCAGCATCGAAGAAGGAGACATAAACCCATGGGTATGGGCACTCCCCTTGGCAACTGCCAAGCTTGGGGGAGGTGCCCCGATATCGTATCACCATCACACTTCTATCTTTACCGTTTTTCTTAGTTCGATTCTTTTGGTTATATCTTGATCTACTAGAATAAAGTTTAGTATGATCTAGCTTTGAGTTTGTTGATCCCTATCTATGTAATCGAGTCCGTGAGCTATATATAATAAAGATTAGTTTTGAGTTGAGGGATTTGCTATCTTGCTATGATCTTGAGGGAATAAAAGAAAAAGAAAGAATAAAAAGAAACAAAAAAGATCATATTGATGTTATGGAGAGTAATGACTTCACATATGAAGAGTATGATGAATAAAAGTTGTTGAGGGTTGGCAAACATAGTTTTGGTCATCGTTGCAATTAATAGGAAGTAATAAAGAAAGAGAGGTTTTCACATATAAGTATACTATCTTGGACATCTTTTATGATTGTGAGCACTCATTAAAATATGACATGCTAAAAAGTTGATGTTGGACAAGGAAGACAACGTAATGGGTTATGTTTTCTTATATCCGAAATAAAGTATATTGTCATGGATCATCCAACATGTTGAGCTTTCTTTCCCCCTCATGCTAGCCAAATTCTTTGCACCAAGTAGAGATACTACTTGTGCTTCCAGACATCCTTAAACCCAGTTTTTCCATGAGAGTCCACCATATCTGCCTATGGATTGAGTAAGATCCTTCAAGTAAGTTGTCGTTGTTGCAAGAAATAAAAATTGCTCTCTAAATATGTATGATCTATTAGTGTGGAGAAAATAAGCTTTATACGAGCTTGTGATATGGAACAAATAAAAGTGACGGACTGCATAATAAACATCCTTATCACAAGTGGCAATATAAAGTGACGTTCTTTTGCATTAAGATTTTGTGCATCCAACCATAAAAGCACATGACAACCTCTACTTCCCTCTGCGAAGGGCCTATCTTTTATTTTTATCTTCTACCTTACACAAGAGTCATGGTGATCTTCACCTTTTCTTTTTATACTTTATCCTTTGGCAAGCACTATGTGTTGAAAAGATCCTGATATATATATCCAATTGGATGTAGGTTTTCATAAAACATTATTGTTGACATTACCCTTGAGGTAAAAGGTTGGGAGGTGAAACTATAAGCCCTTATCTTTCTCTGTGTCCGATTAAAACTTCATACCCATAAGTATTGCATGAGTGTTAGAAATTGTGAAAGACTAAATGATAATTGAGTATGTGGACTTGCTGAAAAGCTCTTATATTGACTCTTTCCGATGTTATGATAAATTGCAATCGCTTCAATGACTGGGATTATAGTTTGCTAGTTTTCAATGATATTTCTGATTCATACTTGACATTGTGAATAGATTGTTACTTTAAGCATAAGAAATCATATGACAGTACATATGTTGCTATTCTAAGAATGATCATGATGCCCTCATGCCCGTATTTTATTTTATCGACACCTCTATCTCTAAACATGTGGACATATTTTTCGATATCAGCTTCCGCTTAAGGACAAGCGATGTCTAAGCTTGGGGGATTTGATACGTCCATTTTACATCATGCCTTTATATCGATATTTATTGCTTTATGGGCTTTTACTACACATTATGTCACAATACTTATGCCTTTTCTCTCTTATTTTACAAGGTTTACATGAAGAGGGGGAATGCCGACAGCTGGGATTCTGGGCTAGAAAAGGAGCAAATATTAGAGACCTATTCTGCACAACTCCAAAAGTCCTGAAACTCCAAGAAAGTCAGTTTTGGAATATATTAAAAATATTGGGCAAAGAAAGCACCAGAGGGGGGCCACCCACTGTCCACGAGGGTGGAGGGCGCGCCCTACCCCTGGGTGCACCCCCTGCCTCGTGGGCCACCTGGAAGCCCCCCAATGCCCATCTTCTGGTATAAGGTGTCTTTTGCCCTGGAAAAAATCATAAGGAAGCTTTAGGGTTGAAGCGCCACCGTCTCGAGGCGGAACCTTGGCAGAACCAATCTAGGGCTCCGGCGGAGCTGTTCTGCCGGGGAAACATCCCTCCGGGAGGGGGAAATCATCGCCATCGTCATCACCATCGATCCTCTCATCGAGAGGGGGTCAATCTCCATCAACATCTTCACCAGCAACATCTCCTCTCAAACCCTAGTTCATCTCTTGTATCCGATGTTTGTCTCAAAACCTCAGATTGGTACCTGTGGGTTGCTAGTAGTGTTGATTACTCCTTGTAGTTGATGCTAGTTGGTTTATTTGGTGGAAGATCATATGTTCAGATCCTTTATGCATATTAATACCCTTCTAATTATGAACATGAACATGATTTGTGAGTAGTTACGTTTGTTCCTGAGGACCTAGGAGAAGTCTTGTTATAAGTAGTCATTTGAATTTGGTATCCATTTGATATTTTGATGAGATGTATGTTGTCTTTCCTCTAGTGGTGTTATGTGAACGTCGACTACATGACAGTTCACCATTGTTTGGGCCTAGGGGAAGGCATTGGGAAGTAATTAGTAGATGATGGGTTGCTAGAGTGACAGAAGCTTAAACCCTAGTTTATGCGTTGCTTCATAAGGGGCTGATTTGGATCCATATGTTTCATGCTATGGTTAGGTTTACCTTAATTCTTCTTTCGTAGTTGCGGATTCTTGTGAGAGGGGTTAATCATAAGTGGGATGCTTGTCCAAGGATGGGCAGTACCCAAGCACCGGTCCACCCACATATCAAATTATCAAAGTAACGAACGCGAATCATATGAGCATGATGAAAACTAGCTTAACAATAATTCCCATGTGTCCTCGGGAGCGTTTTCCTTTATATAAGAGTTTGTCCAAGCTTCTCCTTTGCTACAAAAAGGATTGGGCCACTTTGCCGCACCTTGTTACTTTCGTTACTTGTTACCCGTTACAAATTACCTTATCACAAAACTATCTGTTACCGATAATTTCAATGCTTGTAGAGAATACCTTACTAAAAACCGCTTGTCATTTCCTTCTGCTCGTCGTTGGGTTCGACACTCTTACTTATTTAAAGGACTATGATAGATCCCCTATACTTGTGGGTCATCAGGGGGGCATCGTCGAGGTCTGGATTGTCGCCTAGTTGGATCCAGGGGGACTGGATTTGGTCCACGATCCAAAAAGAAGATCTGGAGGATGTGGCCGGTGCGGGCTTGATTGCTGATGGGTCTTGGAGGTTTCCGGGGAATGAGACCGAGCCTCAGTAGCAGGAGGGAGAGTGTGTCCTTGTCAGGACCCCGACTCAATGCCACATCGATCTAGCATGTAACACCTCATATCACTTTGCGGCCTCACGCACGGTATTCCCACGGGTGTCGCCTTACCTTTGCCCGGGACCGTTTGCGCCTTTTGGCACACGTATATGATATTGTCGCCAGCATCCATATGATAAGGAGCCCGGGCTGACATGGCTAGTCGTAAACCCAACGTGGCACAAACTTACAGGGATAGGCATCCATGACCCAGCATCGAACGTGTCGGTCATCAGCGAGTGAATCCAGGATGTAGCACTGGGCTAGCAGGACTCCGGTGAACCGGGCTGTAGC
This sequence comes from Triticum aestivum, assembly GCF_018294505.1. Lineage (NCBI taxonomy): Eukaryota > Viridiplantae > Streptophyta > Magnoliopsida > Poales > Poaceae > Triticum > Triticum aestivum. The sequence continues at coordinate 254,203,086 of NC_057813.1, read as the reverse complement.
GGGCTAACAGGACTCCGGTATTCATCGCGTGACATTTCCCCGAAGGGACAGACACAGGAACGAAGAAGGACACATGCCGGCCAGCCTAAGTGATCCGGAGCAGTAGCAAGCTACCATGGCTCGGTGGAAACACTAGGAGACATTTCCCGGTAAGAGAGGCTACTAAAGATAAACAACTAGATAGTCAGATCCCACACATACCAAGCATTTCAATAACATACACACAATATGCTCGATATGTGCAAACACAACATGGCATCACAACATGACTCTACGACTCAAGTATTTATTCATTAGGCTCCGAGGAGCGAGATATTACAAACATGAGTCTCATGACCCAACATTCAGAGCATACAAATCAAAGCACAAGCGGAAGCTCAACATGTCTGAGTACAGACATCTACAAATGAAAAAGGCTGAGAGGACTGACTATCTACCAGATCCTGCCGAGGGCACAAGAACGTAGCTGAGGTAACAAGCTAAACGTCGAAGTCCACGCGGTACTACTAGCGAGACCGAAGTCTCTCTGCAAAAACATAAAATAGGCAAACATGAGTACAAATGTACCCAGCAAGACTTACATCAGAACTAACTACATATGCATCATTATCAACAAAGGGGATGGTGGGGTTTAACTGCAGCAAGCCAGCTTTGACTCGGTGGCTATCCTAAACTACGACCGCAATGTAACTCTTTTGAGGTGGCGCACACGAGTCCACATATTCACCATATCAATACACCACTATGGATCCGCTCTCGTCTCCCTACGAGAACGCCATCCATAGCACTCACGCTTATCTTGCGTATTTTAGAGTATCCACTTTCACTTGTCTATGAACTGATATAGCAACCCAGAAGTCCTTTTCCGCGGACACGGCTATTCGAATAGATGATGTTAACCCTGCAGGGGTGTACTTCTTCACACACGCTCTCACCACTTACCGCCGTTTACACGACATGTAGTCGGCAACCTTCAAGCAGAAGCCCAACGTGGGTGTCGGCCACGGCCTACCTAAACACTCGAGTCTCTAGTCCAGGTTTATCACCTATTCGGGTTCCATCCATGAGGAGATCCGGCCGGAGTTTCACTCACAGCCCCAAACGATGTGTGCAGGGTTCCATGACACCAAACGGGCGCCCGGTATACCCGGCCACGTGCCTACCGCATCACAGCCCACCCCTCCGGTCAGCGCTGCCCACGGCCTCCAGCATACTACAAACACCAGAAACTACTTGCAACTCCTGGACAGAGGACAAGGGTGATTAAGAAGCCGAGAGGGTCCATTGGTTTCGGGCCCAATGCGTGGTAGTAGCTGAATCATGGATCACAAACACAGAACTCAGTTCCTGAGGACGGCTGCAATGAGACAACCCACCATGTACTCCTACATGGCCTCTCACCGCTACCTTTACCAAATCGTGTTCACACACTTAGCTCACACACAGTAGGACGTGTTCACACACCTATGATTCATCCCCGATGAATCAGACCTGACTCAACTCTAAGCAGTAGCAGGCATGACAAACAAGCATGAATGAGTAGGCACAATAGGGCTCAAACAACTCCTACTCATGCTAGTGGGTTTCATCTATTTACTGTGGCAATGACAGGTCATGCAAAGGATAAAGGGGTTCAGCTACCGCAGCAAGTAACAGATGAATCGGTGTTGTCCTAATGCATTAAAAGAGAGCAGGAGCGAGAGAGTAGGATTGTATCGGAATGAACAAGGGGGTTTTGCTTGCCTGGCACTTCTGAAGATAGTATAGCTCTTCATCGGTGTCATCGAACTCATCGTCGAACCACGTCTATCGAGAGGGGACAAACACCGGCAAGAGAGAAAGAAACACGATCAATGCAATGCACAATATGATGCATGCTATGACATGTCAATATGAATGTGTTTTGGGCTAATGCACCTAGCTATGATTTAAATGAAGTTGGTTTGAATACATGATTCAAATTCCAACTCCATATATGGTTATTTAAATGCCCTTTATTTGTTTTGTCCAAAACAGAGGACAAACATTGTTCAAACATGCATGAAAATGGTACAGATGGATTCCTTGAATTTTTCTGATAATTTTTCATATATAAATTACTTAATTTGGAGTTACGGTTGAATTTCTATGAATTTTAGAAGTTTTAGGCATTTTCTAGAATTTCCTGAATATTTAGAATTAAAATAATTCCAGAAAATGCATTACTGCGTTAGCACTACGTCAGCATGACGTAAGCGAGTCAACGGGGTGCGGTCCAGGTCAAACCTGACCAGTGGGGTCCACTAGTCAGTGACATAGTGCTGTTCAGTGTCAATGACAGGTGGGGCCTGGTAAACGGCCACGTCAGCACAGTCAACTCTGACTGGTGGGTCCCGTGTGTTTATTAACTAATCTAAACAGAAATAAAACATAGATTATTTAGAGCGTGGGGCCCAGGTGTCAGTGAGCTAGGTGGGTTGGTTAGTGGGGTCATTAGCGCTAATGACGACGCCACGTCAGATACGCCGGCGATGAGTCGCCGGTGACCACAGTACACGGCGGCGAGCTTCGGAAATCGCCGTTCGGCGACGGTTTGGTGCGCGACTAGGCTCTACAGAGAGCTTGGAGTGCTCCGCGTCCAGCGGTGCGGGTGGTTGAGCGTGCGGTGGCCGGGAACGACGCCGGCGAGCGTTTGGGCGGTGGCCGGCGCTCGGGTGAGTTGCGGGTTTGGTGGTGTAGCGTGCAAACGAACCAGCTAACGCGCTAGCCATGCTCTGTGTGCAGCCTCGAGTTCGTTGGACGCTGGTGCGCGACCAAATGGTCACCGGAGTGACGCCGGAGTCGAGCTCGTGCGGCGGTGGGTTTCGGCCTTGATGGAATCGGCGGCCAGAGCGAGCAAAAGAGAACGGGGGTAGGGGTGAACGATGGCGGGGCATACAGGGGGTCGATTGGAGGCCCAGCAGCTCGGGGGAGACATCGGAGGTGGCGAGCGGGCGCCGGCGATCTCGGGCGGCCGGAGATGGGGCAGACGGCGTGGGCGGCGATGCAGGGCTCCCACAGTCGAACGGGCTGGCGTAGACGATGCAGGAGACGATGGCTGTTCTTCTGGGCTTATCGACAGGGCGAGGGGTGGCCGGTGGCCATGGCTATGGCGAGCGGCGGCGACGGCGACTCTCGGGTGAGCTCGGGGAAGAGAGTCAGGGGAGGGAGAGAGGGTGCAGCGAGTGAGGGAGAGGGGCGAGGGGACACGGGGCGTCGTCGTGGCGTCGCTAGGAGGGCCGGGGAAGCAGGAGGTGGCGCGCGTGTGCCCACGCGCGGCGACCACACACCCTCCTGCCTACTGGCAGGAGGTTGAAGACGGTGGGGGCGACTGCTGGGCTGGGCCAACAATGCTGGGCCGCAGCTGGGCCGCCAGGTAGGTTAGGTAGGTGGCCTGGTGGCCTTCTCTCTTTTTTTATTTCTGTTCTGTTTTTCTTTTATTTAATCTTTTGCCACTGTTTAAAAATCAAAACAGATTCAAAAACAGTAGCAAATATCCTCTGGATATTTTTATGTTGCTGAATGGGCTGATCCAAATGCACATAAAATGTTCCAGGGTATTTGAAAGTATATTCTATACATATTATGAATATAATTCCAAATGCAACTAGAATAATGATTTAAATTCAGTGCTCAAAATATTCCTCAAAAATGTTCATTATTTTTGGTTTGGTGCAAAACCCTTGCCAGAATATAACCAACATTATTTAAGGCCATTTTGGAAACATTGAATGCATTTTCCAGGGTTCTTTGCCCCTATTTTATTTAAGTTTTTGAGGCTTCCAAATTTCCTAAGTTCAAGTTTCAAAAATTTAGACATGATGCAAACACTAGGCAGCACCAGAAGCTAGGGATGTGACAACTCGCCCCCACTAAACAAGAATCTCGTCCCGAGATTCAGGCATAGGGGAGGGTGAAGGGGGAACGCAAACTAGCACAATCTTCATGATCCAGGGTGCACTTCAAATGAACGTTGATTCGTCCACCATCATTGTCTCGAAGTCTTGCTCTGAGAACTCCAACTATCATGACAACGAGAGGAAGGAAAGACCCTAAAAGAATCGTTCTTCTCGAAGGTCGAACAACTCAGGATTAACTCTCGGAATGAGACATAGCAACATCTCTCGAGCTGAGAGACAAGGCACACCTCTAGAGGGATGGAGTGGAACAAATGACGAGGGTTCACTAGGTAGACAACAATTTCACGCTTAAGAAGGTGGTAATCGATTGTCAACGTAGCGAGGAGTTGAGTTGCCATGATACCACAACGAGGCACCTTAGGGATGGTGACTCGTAGATATATCCCCTTACGTGGCAAAAAGAATTACCTTTGATTCAGAGATCATTGAAACTCTTTAAACCAGCCTAAGGCAATTCTCGAGCGATCGTTTGGAGGGGGTCGGTAGAATGGCATACTCGGACTTGGATGATGTGGATTACCTTGTTGAAGACAATGTAATGGATGAATTTTCTTACCACCGGAAATGGAAGAGACCCGTGGTAGAATGGCACATTGGCGGTGCAAGCTGGGAACAAAATGCAAATGCTGGGAATGATTCTGGTAACTGGGGAAGAACCCAACAATAGAGAGTGAATTCACTGTTTGAAAGGTCATAGCATTGCCGAGGAAACTGAGAGCATCCCAGTTAGTGTCGATGATAACACCTAGCGCTTGTGCGTGCTCTCAAGAACTTGAGCATTTCCATAATCATTAAGGTTTTATCAACATCCGTGTCAAGGGTGCTGACAACACAACATACTACCATGATGAATAGCGATGGACGATGCAGATGCAAAGGAGGATAACACTTTCTCAGATTTCACCTTAGTGAGGCCAAGGGAACGAAATCTAGATGATCGACCGAGAGACATTTAGCACTCCGCTTCTAATGTTCTCCTTGATGTGCTAGTGTAACCCATTCATAGATATGGTTTGATATCTAGAACATCAAGTAAAAAGGTCGGACTTCGGAAACACAAAAATCATAAGGCATAGCTAGGGAGTAAATCCTACGAAGTCCTTATGGGGAGGTGGCCAACTTTCTCAATCAAGATACTACAATAACAGGTCTTCCGGCGGGGTGTGTTGGCCACGACATCCACTTTACCGGTTATCGCGAGACCAATATTGTAGTTCTTGGGAAATGTTCCAACCATCACATCTGCCTGAGATTCAGATCTGGTTGGTGTCAGAATATTCCAGACTCATCAAGTCTAGAAAGAAAACGGAAGTTTGCAACACAAATCGATGAGACGGCGTTGCGAGAATCTCGGGGAATGACCTACAGTAGTAAGCTCCAAAACATGAGCTGGTTCTGCTACAAACATGTGAACACATTGTCCCAGACAAGCATGACCACAAAGTAGTCTTATAATAAAACACTACTGAGTTCAGGAGGGGGAACCATCAACAAGGATATCGAAGTCTTGTGCATAAACTAGTATTCGCACATCAACTCCTTTTCCTTGAACAATTCAACCAGTGGCTTAGTGTGCTACGGAGTTCATATGGAATGAAGATGATCAGTCTAACAGACCACAGAATACTTTGCACATGCATGACTGACTTGGGATGATTCCAAAGGAGGTAAAACAAGCCTTCTCAAATTCATGGCGGCAACTTTCACCAAATGCACGTGTATAAGAGGAAGTCACTCCTTTCATCAAACAAATACTTCATGAGCTAGCATGAAGAAAATGCTTTCAAAAGTTTCCAACACTAACTTGTTGTCCAACAAGATCATGGAGGAGATAAGGATGTTGTCGATGGGCTCAACAACAATTCATCCAGGTTCCCATATTAGTGGAATTCCACAATTATGTGAACAAGGTGATAGCATTGGTCAGACCCGAAAGATATAATGGTGTATGCTCGAGGAACAACCACGAGTAAGACAACATTACGAATATCGTTGGTTCTGATTTGATTTGACGATAGCCCATACTCAAATCAAAGGTTTGGGTAAGATAATAGATCCAACAATTGATCACGAGGATCAACCAATAAGGATATCATCTATCTTCAACACACACACACACACACAAGATATCCCTTAAGATGAACTAAATTGGACAAACTTCCATCTTCCAACTCTCCAATTTGTTGTTCAGCTTAGCCAACTAGCTCAGGGGTACCCAACACAGATTCTTGGAGAAAGGGTGGTTTACAGGATAAACCAACTTGATCACGAGCTCAACATAACAGTCAGGTGACAACCTGGTGATACTTTCGAGAAGATATTCGGAAAATCACGAACCACCGGTATGTTACTAAGCTTGAGAACAATCTTGCTTTTTAGGGCAAGACGATATGATCAACAGAGCAAGGTATTGACACAATCCTAACTCATTGATCAGAGGGTGCACCAGAAATAAGGACTAGGTAGCACGATCAATCTTAGAATGATGACTCAATAATCAGCACGCTAAGAATGAGGTTGTTGTCCATTTAACTACCAAGCAACGGAGTTGCTAGCAGTATTGATTTCACACACCACGATTCACTTGTCGGCATTCCGGTAACAATAACACAGGAACCGAGGAATGAACAATGATGGCAAGAAGTATCACTGTACCAAGAGTTCGTAGGATGGTGTGCAATTCCCATGACATTCTTGATATAAAGATGGTAATACTCCGAGGTAGAACAGAACAAAAACTGGATTAGTGTTTTGATCTGCGGAGTACAACTGTGAAGACCCAATCCTGGGAATGGACAAGTTACTGGAGTTTGTTTCTCCTAGTCATTCCAGAATAGAATGGCTCGACGGACCACAAGAGTAATAGGTATCGATGAACGAATGCACGCATACTCTTGACTATCAAATGATAGACAGGGGACAGAATACAACTAAGAGGGACAACTCAAAGAACATATAATTTTCTGAGTTGTGGATGCATAGATTAGTATGTTGAACCAAGTTCAACAAAAATTTTCCGTATAACCCATGCAGAAAAGTTGAACTAGCAGAGTTGCAATATAGAATAGAGAACCCATCGAGAGCACTCCTGTTATGATCTTTTGATCCAATAGACTACTGCCATAAGTGGTTCATAGTATTTGGAAGAAGGAAAATACCATGGACCTCGAGGACTAATGCAAAAGTTACTAATTTCCTAAAGGAACTAGCAACACTATCAACATGAGGTAAATGAGGTGAATCTCGGGTTCAGAACCCAGAAATAGAATGCCTACTAACTAAATGGCATCACGGGATGCTTTCGATAATGACGGCCAGAATCATCACACTGGAAACACAGATCATGGCTAGACCACTAGATGATCCCCTAAGCACTTAGGGTCATAATTATTAACTCCAACATATATGTCGAGGCAATAAGGTACCTCAACTCACTAATTTGTGTGATTAATCTGACCAAAAGGACATCGGGAATGGGAAGAAGGGATTTGCAAATGCATCAGACTGTTTAGAAACCTGGGATGACTCAGACATCATAATGGCTGTAAATGCTCAGAAAAGATTTGAGACATGCTACAAAAATGGTGGCATAACCACTCGGAAGCACAATATCAAGGTTTCGAGATCAACGGTTAACGTACAGAAGTCGTAAGAACTAAACTCAAGCTTAAATCCAACAATCTTATAAGTCTACGGATTAGTAACACGTGATCCTGATAGAAAGAAGAGATAGCCTAGTTCTTAATCCCCGTAGGAAAGATAAGATGACTCAGATCAGAAGGGCATAAGGTATAAGGAGTAAAAAGAGCCTTACGTTCCATCCCACAATCAATTCCCTTATATAACTAAAGAATTTCTAGACTCAACTTCGACCAGTTTGGCTTGGTAATCCTACAGGCAGTCAAGCTCTGATACCAAAGCTTGTCAGGACCCCGACTCAATGCCACATCGATCTAGCATGTAACACCTCATATCACTTTGCGGCCTCACGCACGGTATTCCCACGGGTGTCGCCTTACCTTTGCCCGGGACCATTTGCGCCTTTTGGCACACGTATATGATATTGTCGCCAGCATCCATATGATAAGGAGCCCGGGCTGACATGGCTAGTCGTAAACCCAAAGTGGCACAAACTTACAGGGACAGGCATCCATGACCCAGCATCGAACGTGTCGGTCATCAGCGAGTGAATCCAGGCTGTAGCACTGGGCTAGCAGGACTCCGGTGAACCGGGCTGTAGCGGGCTAACAGGACTCCGGTATTCATCGCGTGACATTTCCCCGAAGGGACAGACACAGGAACGAAGAAGGACACATGCCGGCCAGCCTAAGTGATCCGGAGCAGTAGCAAGCTACCATGGCTCGGTGGAAACACTAGGAGACATTTCTCGGTAAGAGAGGCTACTAAAGATAAACAACTAGATAGTCAGATCCCACACATACCAAGCATTTCAATAACATACACACAATATGCTCGATATGTGCAAACACAACATGGCATCACAACATGACTCTACGACTCAAGTATTTATTCATTAGGCTCCGAGGAGCGAGATATTACAAACATGAGTCTCATGACCCAACATTCAGAGCATACAAATCAAAGCACAAGCGGAAGCTCAACATGTCTGAGTACAGACATCTACAAATGAAAAAGGCTGAGAGGACTGACTATCTACCAGATCCTGCCGAGGGCACAAGAACGTAGCTGAGGTAACAAGCTAAACGTCGAAGTCCACGCGGTACTACTAGCGAGACCGAAGTCTCTCTGCAAAAACATAAAATAGGCAAACATGAGTACAAATGTACCCAGCAAGACTTACATCAGAACTAACTACATATGCATCATTATCAACAAAGGGGATGGTGGGGTTTAACTGCAGCAAGCCAGCTTTGACTCGGTGGCTATCCTAAACTACGACCGCAATGTAACTCTTTTGAGGTGGCGCACACGAGTCCACATATTCACCATATCAATACACCACTATGGATCCGCTCTCGTCTCCCTACGAGAACGCCATCCATAGCACTCACGCTTATCTTGCGTATTTTAGAGTATCCACTTTCACTTGTCTATGAACTGATATAGCAACCCAGAAGTCCTTTTCCGCGGACACGGCTATTCGAATAGATGATGTTAACCCTGCAGGGGTGTACTTCTTCACACACGCTCTCACCACTTACCGTCGTTTACACGACATGTACTCGGCAACCTTCAAGCGGAAGCCCAACGTGGGTGTCGGCCACGGCCTACCTAAACACTCGAGTCTCTAGTCCAGGTTTATCACCTATTCGGGTTCCATCCATGAGGAGATCCGGCCGGAGTTTCGCTCACAGCCCCAAACGATGTGTGCAGGGTTCCGTGACACCAAACGGGCGCCCGGTATACCCGGCCACGTGCCTACCGCATCACAGCCCACCCCTCCGGTCAGCGCTGCCCACGGCCTCCAGCATACTACAAATACCAGAAACTACTTGCAACTCCTGGACAGAGGACAAGGGTGATTAAGAAGCCGAGAGGGTCCATTGGTTTCGGGCCCAATGCGTGGTAGTAGCTGAATCATGGATCACAAACACAGAACTCAGTTCCTGAGGACGGCTGCAATGAGACAACCCACCATGTACTCCTACATGGCCTCTCACCGCTACCTTTACCAAATCGTGTTCACACACTTAGCTCACACACAGTAGGACGTGTTCACACACCTCTGATTCATCCCCGATGAATCAGACCTGACTCAACTCTAAGCAGTAGCAGGCATGACAAACAAGCATGAATGAGTAGGCACAATAGGGCTCAAACAACTCCTACTCATGCTAGTGGGTTTCATCTATTTACTGTGGCAATGACAGGTCATGCAAAGGATAAAGGGGTTCAGCTACCGCAGCAAGTAACAGATGAATCGGTGTTGTCCTAATGCATTAAAAGAGAGCAGGAGCGAGAGAGTAGGATTGTATCGGAATGAACAAGGGGGTTTTGCTTGCCTGGCACTTCTGAAGATAGTATAGCTCTTCATCGGTGTCATCGAACTCATCGTCGAACCACGTCTATCGAGAGGGGACAAACACCGGCAAGAGAGAAAGAAACACGATCAATGCAATGCACAATATGATGCATGCTATGACATGGCAATATGAATGTGTTTTGGGCTAATGCACCTAGCTATGATTTAAATGAAGTTGGTTTGAATACATGATTCAAATTCCAACTCCATATATGGTTATTTAAATGCCCTTTATTTGTTTTGTCCAAAACAGAGGACAAACATTGTTCAAACATGCATGAAAATGGTACAGATGGATTCCTTGAATTTTTCTGATAATTTTTCATATATAAATTACTTAATTTGGAGTTACGGTTGAATTTCTATGAATTTTAGAAGTTTTAGGCATTTTCTGGAATTTCCTGAATATTTAGAATTAAAATAATTCCAGAAAATGCATTACTGCGTCAGCACTACGTCAGCATGACGTAAGCGAGTCAACGGGGTGCGGTCCAGGTCAAACCTGACCAGTGGGGTCCACTGGTCAGTGACACAGTGCTGTTCAGTGTCAATGACAGGTGGGGCCTGGTCAACGGCCACGTCAGCACAGTCAACTCTGACTGGTGGGTCCCGTGTGTTTATTAACTAATCTAAACAGAAATAAAACATAGATTATTTAGAGCGTGGGGCCCAGGTGTCAGTGAGCTAGGTGGGTTGGTTAGTGGGGTCATTAGCGCTAATGACGACGCCACGTCAGATACGCCGGCGATGAGTCGCCGGTGACCACAGTACACGGCGGCGAGCTTCGGAAATCGCCGTTCGGCGATGGTTTGGTGCGCGACTAGGCTCTACGGAGAGCTTGGAGTGCTTCGCGTCCAGCGGTGCGGGTGGTTGAGCGTGCGGATGCCGGGAATGACGCCGGCGAGCGTTTGGGCGGCGGCCGGCGCTCGGGTGAGTTGCGGGTTTGGTGATGCAGCGTGCAAACGAACCAGCTAACGTGCTAGCCATGCTCTGTGTGCAGCCTTGAGTTCGTTGGACGCTGGTGCGCGACCAAATGGTCATCGGAGTGACGCCGGAGTCGAGCTCGTGCGGCGGCGGGTTTCGGCCTTGATGGAATCGACGGCCAGAGCGAGCAAAAGAGAACGGGGGTAGGGGTGAACGATGGCGGGGCTTACAGGGGGTCGATTGGAGGCCCAGCGGCTCCGGGGAGACATCGGAGGTGGCGAGCGGGCGCCGGCGATCTCGGGCGGCCGGAGATGGGGAAGACGGCGTGGGCGGCGATGCAGGGCTCCCGCAGTCGAACGGGCTGGCGTAGACGATGCAGGAGACGATGGCGGTTCTTCTGGGCTTATCGACAGGGCGAGGGGTGGCCGGTGGCCATGGCTATGGCGAGCGGCGGCGACGGCGACTCTCGGGTGAGCTCGGGGAAGAGAGTCAGGGGAGGGAGAGAGGGTGCAACGAGTGAGGGAGAGGGGCGAGGGGACACGGGGCGTCGTCGTGGCGTCGCTAGGAGGGCCGGGGAAGCAGGAGGTGGCGCGCGCGTGCCCACGCGCGGCGACCACACACCCTCCTGCCTACTGGCAGGAGGTTGAAGACGGTGGGGGCGACTGCTGGGCTGGGCCAACAATGCTGGGCCGCAGCTGGGCCGCCAGGTAGGTTAGGTAGGTGGCCTGGTGGCCTTCTCTCTTTTTTTATTTCTGTTCTGTTTTTCTTTTATTTAATCTTTTGCCACTGTTTAAAAATCAAAACAGATTCAAAAACAGTAGCAAATATCCTCTGGATATTTTTATGTTGCTGAATGGGCTGATCCAAATGCACATAAAATGTTCCAGGGTATTTGAAAGTATATTCTATACATATTATGAATATAATTCCAAATGCAACTAGAATAATGATTTAAATTCAGTGCTCAAAATATTCCTCAAAAATGTTCATTATTTTTGGTTTGGTGCAAAACCCTTGCCAAAATATAACCAACATTATTTAAGGCCATTTTGGAAACATTGAATGCATTTTCCAGGGTTCTTTGCCCCTATTTTATTTAAGTTTTTGAGGCTTCCAAATTTCCTCAGTTCAAGTTTCAAAAATTTAGACATGATGCAAACACTAGGCAGCACCAGAAGCTAGGGATGTGACAGTCCTCCTTGCAGCTCATGTCGACCGTGGTTTCACTCTACCTCCGCATCCTTTTTTCCGGGGTTTCCTGAACTTTTTTGGTGCCCAAATTCATCATTTCTCTCCCAACACTACCACATATCTCGCTTTGTATGTCTCTCTGTGTGAAAACTTCTTGGGTTGTCGACCGCATTGGCGTTTATTCAAACACATCTTTACCTGCCGTTCCCAAACTGTGAAGAAGGCAAATCCGACTGACGAAAGGACGCACATGATCCAAATGTGTGGGGGTTTAGGGATTCAGATGAGAGTTAGGAGTACTTTTCCTCCTATGACTCTTCTCGGGTCGGTCAGGGGGTGGCAGTCGACCTGGTTCTATTGCCAAGATGTTCCGACCCCTGGTCAGTCGACTGGTCTTCCCCCCTTCTATTGGCATTCTGGGAACGGGGGTGAGGGAGTCCTGGACTAGGGGGTGTCCGGATAGCCGAACTATCATCATCGGCCGGACTCTAAGACTATGAAGATAGAAGATTGAAGACTTCGTCCCGTGTCCGAACGGGACTTTCCTTGGCGTGGAAGGCAAGCTTGGCGATACGGATATGTAGATCTCCTACCATTGTAACCGACTCTGTGTAACCCTAGCCCTCTCCGGTGTCTATATAAACCGGATGGCTTTAGTCTGTAGGACGAACAACAATCATACCATAGGCTAGCTTCTAGGGTTTAGCCTCCTTGATCTCGTGGTAGATCCACTCTTGTAACACACATCATCAATATTAATCAAGCAGGACGTAGGGTTTTACCTCCATCAAGAGGGCCCGAACCTGGGTAAAACATCGTGTCCCTTGTCTCCTGTTACCATCCGCCTAGACGCACAGTTCGGGACCCCCTACCCGAGATCCGCCGGTTTTGACACCGACATTGGTGCTTTCATTGAGAGTTCCTCTATGTCGTCACCGATAGGCTCGATGGCTTCTTCGATCATCATCAACGACGCAGTCCAGGGTGAGACCTTCCTCCCTGGACAGATCTTCGTATTCGGCGGCTTCGCACTGCGGGCCAATTCGCTTGGCCATCGGGAGCAGATCGAAAGCTACGCCCCTGGCCGTCAGGTCAGATTTGGAAGTTTAAACTTCACGGCTGACATCCGCGGGGACTTGATCCTCGATGGATTCGAGCCATAGCCGAGCGTGCCGCACTGTCACGGCGAGCATGATTTAGCTCTGTAGCCGGACAGTACCCTGGAGGCCGCACTCGAACCCGCTCCGATCTTCAATTCGGAGCCGACTGCGCAGGTCGAGGACGGATGGCCAGACACCGCCTCGGGGGCTGCAACCTCTACGACGATAGAGGCGAACACTGACCTTGTCCCTCATGAAGCTCGTGACTCCAAGGCGCCGGACTCCTTGCCGGACTCCGAACCTCCCACGCCCCCTCCGATCGAATCCGATTGGGCGCCGATCATGGAGTTCGCCGCAGCGGACATCTTTCAACACTCACCTTTTGGCGACATCTTGAGTTCGCTAAAGTATCTCTCGTTATCAGGAGAGCCCTGGCCGGACTGCGGCCAGGACGGTTGGGATGCGGACGATGAAGAAATCCAAAGCCCACCCACCACCCACTTGGTAGCCACTGTCGACGATCTAAACGACATGCTAGATTACGACTCCGAAGAGATCGACGGTATGGACGACGACGCCGGAGACGACCAAGAACCAGCGCACACCGGGCACTGGAAAGCCACCTCATCATATGACATATACATGGTGGATATCCCAAAGGATGGGAATGGCGAAGGAACAGCGGATGACGACCCCTCCAAGAAACAGCCCAAGTGCCGGCGTCAGCGGCGCCGCTCTAAATCCCGCCACAGCAAGAATGAAGATTCCGGCACTAGAGATAATAATACACCGGACAGTGCAGAAGACAACCCACTCCAGCAAGATCCAGCGCGGGAGGACGGAGACGCCAGCCCTCATGAGAGAGCGGCAGAAGAAGAGGTAGAGGATTATATGCCTCCCTCCGGAGACGAGGCAAGCCTCGACGACGATGAATTCGTCGTGCCTGAGGATCCCGTCGAACAAGAGCGTTTTAAACGCAGGCTTATGGCCACGGCGAACAGCCTCAAGAAAAAGCAGCAACAGCTTAGAGCTGATCAAGATCTGCTAGCCGACAGATGGACTGAAGTCCTCGCGGCCAAAGAGCATGAGCTCGAACGCCCCTCCAAAAGCTACCCTAAACGCAAGCTGCTCCCCCGATTAGAGGAGGAGGCGTATGAACCCGCATCACCAGGAGACAATACGGCTGATCGACCACCCCGTGGTCACGACAGAGAGGCCTCTAGGCCCTTCACTAGACCCGTACCCCGGCATCGCTCGAAAAGCACAAGGCCACAGGGGAATGCTCCGGACTTGCAAGATATATTGGAGGATAGGGCAAGACAATCAAGATCGATCTATGGATCGCGTGGGCGCCCCATGATACGTGACGACAACCGTCGCGCCGGACACAGTAAGTCTGGCCGGGCCGAACAAAACAGACAAAGCTCTTTTGAGCTCCGTCGTGATATCGCCCAGTACAGAGGCGCCGCACACCCACTATGCTTCACAGATGAAGTAATGGATCATCAAATCCCCGAAGGGTTTAAACCCGTGAATATTGAATCTTACGATGGCACAACAGACCCCGCGGTTTGGATCGAAGACTATCTCCTTCACATCCACATGGCCCGCGGTGACGATCTTCATGCCATCAAATATCTCAAACTCAAGCTTAAAGGACCAGCCCGGCATTGGCTTAACAGCTTGCCAGCAGAGTCAATTGGGAGTTGGGAAGACCTGGAAGCCGCATTCCTCGATAACTTCCAAGGCACATATGTGCGACCACCAGACGCTAATGACCTAAGCCACATAATTCAGCAGCCAGACGAATCGGCGAGACAATTCTGGACACGGTTCTTAACCAAGAAAAACCAAATCGTCGACTGTCCGGATGCGGAGGCCCTAGCGGCCTTCAAGCATAATATCCGCGACGAGTGGCTTGCCCGGCACCTGGGACAGGAAAATCCAAAATCCATGGCAGCCCTCACATCACTCATGACCCGCTTCTGCGCGGGTGAGGACAGCTGGCTAGCACGCAGCAACAACCTCAGCAAAAATTCTGGCAGTCCGGATATCAAGGACCGTAATGGCAGGTCGCGTCGTAACAAAAACAAACGCCGCATTAACAATGACAATAGTGAGGATACGATAGTCAATGCCGGATTCAGAGGCTCTAAACCCGGTCAGCGGAAAAAGCCATTCAAAAGAACTACTCCGGATCCGTCCAATTTGGACTGAATACTCAACCGCTCGTGCCAGATACACGGCACCCCCAAAAAGCCAGCTAACCACACCAACAGGGACTGTTGGGTATTCAAGCAGGCAGGCAAGTTAATTGCCGAAAACAATGACAAGGGGCTGCACAGCGATGACGAGGAAGAGACCCGACCGCCGAACAATAGAGGACAGAAGGGTTTCCCCCCACAGGTGCGGATGGTGAACATGATATACGCAACGCACATACCCAAAAGGGAGCGGAAGCGTGCACTCAGGGATGTATACACAATGGAGCCAGTTGCCCCGAAGTTCAATCCATGGTCCTCCTGCCTGATCACTTTTGACCGAAGGGACCACCCCACCAGCATCCGCCACGGCGGATTCGCCGCATTGGTCTTAGACCCAATCGTCGATGGATTTCACCTCACCAGAGTCCTGATGGACGGCGGCAGCAGCCTGAACCTGCTTTATCAGGATATAGTGCGCAAAATGGGCATAGACCCCTCAAGGATTAAACCTACCAAGACGACCTTTAAAGGCGTCATACCGGGTATAGAAGCCAATTGTACAGGCTCAGTTACACTGGAAGTGGTCTTCGGATCCCGGGATAACTTCCGAAGTGAGGAGTTAGTCTTCAACATAGTTCCGTTCCGCAGCGGCTATCACGCCCTGCTCGGACGCGTTTGCAAAGTTCAACGCGGTGCCGCACTACGCATACCTCAAGCTCAAGATGCCAGGCCCTCGAGGAGTCATCACGATCAAAGGAAACAATGAACGTTCTCTCCGCATGGAGGAACATACAGCGGCTCTCGCGGTAGAATTACAATGCAGCCTCTTAAGGCAATTCTCGAGTCCGGCCGTTAAGCGGCCGGACACAGCTAAGCGCGCCCGGAGTAACCTACAACAAGACCACCTGGCACGTTCCGAGCACGCGTAGCAGTGCGGCCCAACCCCAGCCCCTATAAAACGTCAAGACAGGTCCTTCGCGTACACCATTATGCTCTGAAGATACCATGGGCATGAGGAGAGGGGCACGGCCACGATAGGCCCAGACTGCGGCTCAACCACACCAGGGGCTCTCAAGTGTGTCATTCTTTTTTCTTTTTCTTTTTATTTTTTTCCCACAGGACTCCATTCGTCAGAGGCCCTGTCCGGCAGCAGACATGCCGAACTCACGATGCAACAGCCAGGGAAGGAGAAAGGCTACAACGAATATCCAGGTTGTCTCCATTACGCGCATTAAATCTGTTTTATGCACCATTCCGCAGCCTACCCCTGAAGGGGGACATGTTTAACAGTCCCATCCCTTGCTTATCGCACCATTTGTATTGTTCTGCACTTACAGCAGTTTTTCTTGAATAAAGTAATGTAGCACCTTTTTGCTTCCAATTGCATTTCTTTCTTATACATATGTTCATCTATGACATGTTGCATCCGTACATTTTGGTACGGCTAAATACACCAGGGGCTTACATTTCCCGCATCATGGTGTGATAAGTCCGAACACTTTCACAAGTGCGGCACCCCGAACTTATAGCATTATATGCATCGGCTCTGAATCATGTCTTGGGTCAATAGTTGGTTTTGCCCGGCTCCCATGTTTTGGTACCTTACGTTCCGTTGTATCGGCTAAGGTAGCACTGGGAGAACCACTGCGATTGCGCCCCAGTTGAGCTGGGTTAACGCCTCAGTGGAGAAAGCTAAAACTGACCGTCATGATGAGGCGAGAGCTGGTCGCTGTTCGAGAGGTTTTTTGCGAGTCCTTAAAGACTTATGCCGCTTCGAGCGAGGAGCCGGTTTTTGTCCGGCCCAGGCGTGGATAGCGCGCCAAATTCGGCCTTCCGAAGACTAGGGGCTTCGCTGAAATTTAAAATTATAGAATTCTATGGCTAAGTGAGAGTGTTCAAGCATTATAAGTCCGGTTGCCTTGTTCGTCGTGTTGAGCGCCTCCCTAGATGGACCCAAAAATGGGAACAAGAGTGCTCAAGTTTATCCCGAACACCCCAGCACTCGTGGCATGGGGGCCGAAGCCGATGACTTGCCATCTCTCAGATTTGATAAACAGCCGCACAGAAGGTAATATTTTAAATTAACAAGCGTTGCTTAGCGCATACGAACTAAGTTTTCAGCGCACAGGATAACAAAATGCGAGTCTACTCAAATATTACATCTTTGGAGCACTCACCCGCAATAGTGTGGGCACCCTTCAGGACACTCTTATAATACATCTCGGGCATGCGATGCTCCTTGCCCTGTGGTGGCGGGTCCGTCACGAGCTTCTGGGCATCCATCTTGCCCCAGTGCACCTTTGCGCGGGCAAGGGCCCGACGGGCACCTTCAATACAGGTAGAGTGCTTGATGACTTCAACCCACGGGCACGCATCCACCAGCCGCCGCACCAGGCCGAAGTAGCTCCCAGGCATGGCCTCCTTAGGCCACAGCCGAACTATGAGGCCCTTCATGGCCTGTTCGGCCGCCTTGTGGAGCTCGACCAGCTGCTTCAGCTGGTCGCTAAGGGGCACCGGATGTCCGGCCTCAGCATACTGAGACCAGAAGACCTTCTCCGTCGAGCTCCCCACCTCGGCTCGGTAGAACGCGGCAGCATTAGACACGCTGCAAGGAAGATCTGCGAACGCTCCTAGAGAGCTCCGAATTCGGGTAAGCAACAGGTAATTAACACTCACATGCTTACTTTGCATGAAAAATGCCTTACCCGCTGCTATTTTCTTCAACGCCTCGATTTCCTGGAGGGCCTTGTAGGCTTCGGCCTTCGCGACTTTGGCACTCTCAAGAGCCGTTGCAAGCTCAGACTCTCGAGTCTTCGAGTCACGCTCCAGGCTCTCATGTTTTTTCACGAGATCCTGGAGCTCTTGCTGTACCTCCACCACCCGCGCCTCCTGCTTCTCTTGCTCGGTGCGCTCCGCGGCCGCATTGCGTTCAGCCGCGGCCACCGCCTCTTTCAGGGTCGCCACCTTGTTAGTGGCCCCTGCAATACCCACATTATCCTTGTCATTCTTTTTGCAACCAAAATCCTTTTCTATAAGGTACAATTTTAATAAGGTGTTACTCACCTTCCTTGTCCTTGAGCTGCTTCTTGGCATGGCCGAGCTCGTTCTCGGACCGCTCGAGGCTTTCCTTCAAAGTATTGACCTCCGCAGTCAATGCAGCGGAGGTCAGCAGCACAGCCTGCAATCCCATATTGACATATTTTTTATGACTCCTGCGTATATCTTTTTAGATCCTCAGTCCGACTTTTCTTTCCGAACACCGAACCGAGCATCAGGGGCTACTGTCTATGCGGTACCATTTTATATATATCAAAATTCTTACCTCAAAGCCTGTTAGAAGGCTGCTGCAGGCTTCGGTCAGCCCGCTCTTGGCGAGCTGCACCTTCTGAATCACCGCACTCATAACAGTGCGGTGTTCCTCTTCAATGGAGGCGCCATTAAGCGCCTCCAGCAAGCTATCCGGCGCCTCCGGTTGGACGGAGGCTGCCGGCGTCACGGTCTTGCCCTTCTTACAAAGGGGCCGCCCGCCGGACTCCGGAGCCACTATGGGATCCAGAGCCGAGTCCGGTGCAAAGTCCGGGAGGTTGTCCTGCGACACCTCCGGGGCCTCCTCCTCCTGGCGGGTCCCTTCCCGGGATCCCACCTTGGCATCGTCCGTGTCATAGGGGGTGGAGGCGATCGGAAGAGAATCCATATCCGACGCACCTAAGGACCCGCTCGACGAAGCGGGAAGATCATCCTTGGGCGGACTGCAGGGTTGTATGCGGCATTAGAAAGACATTGTGTGGCAAAAAAGAAAAAACCTTGAAGTTATTTGGGAGTCCGGATACTCACGATCTCGCCAGGGGCTTGGCCCTTGGGGGCCAGTCTTCGTCGTCGTCACTGGCGTTGGCAGAGCAGTCCGGGGGAAGAGTTTTTCCCTTCTTGGACCCTTCGGCCTCCCTCGTTGGGGAGGCCTTCCTTTTCTTCTCTCCCCCCACTGGGGGAGAGGCTTTCTTCTTCTCCTCCTCACCTTGGTGAGAGGAGTCGGCCTCGGAGTCGTCATCCGATAACACCTGAAAACGGGAACTCTTTCGAGTACCCGTGGCCTTCTTCTTGGCCTTCTTCTCCGGCACCACGTGGGGTGCCGGAGCCAGCAGCCCCGTTAGGCGGGCGTCCGCTGGATCCTCTGGCAATGGGGCCGGATAGATAGTCTGTTCGGCCTTCGCCAGCCAGTCCTGTCAAAGGAAAAGGGAGTTTAGATCCCGCATAGAGTCAAACTATGGAAAACGAGCGTTCCGTAAAGGACAAAATCACTTACCTCGTCAGCCGGACGCTGCGAGCTGAATGCGCGATCTTCGGTAGCGGATGCGGGAGCCTCGGCGCCCTTGAACAGCACCTTCCAGACATCTTCGTACGTAGTGTCGAAGAGCCCGCTCAGAGTCTGGTGCTGCGCCGGATCGAACTCCCACATGTTGAAACCCCGTCGTTGGCACGGGAGAATCTGGCGGATGAGCATGACCTGGACTACGTTGGCAAGCTTGAGCTTCTTGTCCACCAACTTTTGGATACAGGCTTGGAGTCTGGTCAGCTCCTCCGAATCACCCTAGATCCGGCCACTCTCTTTCCAGGAGGTGAGCGTGTAGGAATGCCAGATCTGAATTCGGGGGCCGCTGCCCAATCAGGGTCACGCGGCTCGGTGATGTAGAACCACCCCGATTGTCACCCCTTAATGGTTTCCATGAAAGTGCCCTCCAGCCAAGTAACATGGGACATCCTGCCCACCATGGCGCCTCTGCACTCCGCTTGGCTGCCCTTCACAACCTTTGGCTTGACACTGAAGGTCTTGAGCCACAAGCCGAAGTGGGGCTGGATGCAGAGGAAGGCCTTGCACACGACGATAAACGCCGAGATGTTGAGGATGAAATTCGAGGCCAGATCATGGAAATCCAGGCCATAGTAGAACATGAGCCCCCGGACAAAGGGATGAAGTGGGAAGCCCAGTCCGCGGAGGAAATGGGGAAGAAATACTACCCTCTCATGGGGCCTGGGGGTGGGGATGAGCTCTCCCTCGTCGGGGAGCCGGTGCGTGATGTTGCTGGACAAATATCCGGCGTTGCGCAACTTCTGGATCTGCCCCTCCGTGACGGAGGAGGCCATCCACTTACCTCCCGCTCCGGACATAGTTGGAGAAGGTTGAGGTGAAAAGTGCGGACTTGGGCGCTGGAGCTCGAGTTCGCAGAGTTGGATAAGCCAAGGAGGAAGAAGGCGCAGGTAAAATGGTTGGATCTTTATCCCCTTATATGGGCGGACACAAACATGCGTCCCCACCGGCCTGATAAAACTCGCTTATCCCCCAAGCGCCGCAATCAATGGCGCGGTTGGGTTACCCACGTCCGTATTGATGGGAATACCGGAATAAGGGGAACACGATCTCTGCTTCGACAAGACGTGCCAAGGAAACCGCTTCGCTAAACGCGCTGAGGTGGTACAATAAAAACAATTCGAGTAAAAGCTTGGTAGTGGTGTGACGTCATGCCACAAAACACGTCAGCAGATTGAACTGGTGTAATATTATTCTCTCTACGGTGGTACGTGGAATTTATTTTTGCAGAGCCGGACACTATCCCGGTGTTCACAATCTTCTATAAATTATTCGGAGGAAGAACCCGCCCTGCAATGCCGAAGACAACATGCGCGCCGGACTCGTCGTCATTGAAGCCTGGTTCAGGGGCTACTGAGCGGGTCCTGGACTAGGGGGTGTCTGGATAGCCAAACTATCATCATCGGCCGGACTCCAAGACTATGAAGATAGAAGATTGAAGACTTCGTCCCATGTCCGGACGGGACTTTCCTTGGCGTGGAAGGAAAGCTTGGCGATACGGATATGTAGATCTCCTACCATTGTAACCGACTCTGTGTAACCCTAGCCCTCTCCGGTGTCTATATAAACCGGATGGCTTTAGTCCGTAGGACGAACAACAATCATACCATAGGCTAGCTTCTAGGGTTTAGCCTCCTTGATCTCGTGGTAGATCCACTCTTGTAACACACATCATCAATATTAATCAAGCAGGATGTAGGGTTTTACCTCCATCAAGAGGGCCCGAACCTGGGTAAAACATCGTGTCCCTTGTCTCGTGTTACCATCCGCCTAGACGCACAGTTCGGGACCCCCTACCCGAGATCCGCCAATTTTGACACCGACAGGGGGTCCCCAGACTTGCCTACCCGCGGCCCGCGGCGTGGCTCCACCAGTGGCCCAGTACGGCCCGTCTTCGTCAACCAACACTCAAGACCCACGCGAGGGGCCAAGCCTCGCGAGGCGGACGACACAAGGCCTCCTCAGGAGCGGCCTCACCAGGCAGGTTCGCGAGGGGGCGGAGAGATCAAGGCAAGGGGTACCTCGTGAGGTTCCCGTGATGCAAGCAATGACGGCGAAGGCCAAGCGGGCGCCAGCGCTCGCAGTGTGCATGTTTCGCCTTTGGTGCTACGGGGGCAAGCGCAGGTGCGGAGTACCGAGGCATCACGCAAAGGTTTCCATATCGGTGCAACAAGACCAAGACCAGCAGGACGGCAGGACGGAGGTCATCATGGAGCCCAAGACGGCGTCACCACCGGCGCCTTTGACAGGCAAAGACCACTGAGGGAGTCATGGATTAGGGGCTATCCGGACAACTGGACTATATACTTTGGCCGGACTGTTGGACCGTGAAGATACAAGACTCAAGACTTCGTCCCGTGTCTGGATGGGACTCTCCTTGGCGTGGAAGACAAGCTAGGCGATACGGATGTTAGATCTCCTTCTTTGTAACCGACTCTTTGTAACCCTAGCCTCCTTCGGTGTCTATATAAACCGGAGGGTTTAGTCCGTAGAGAGAACAATCATAATCATAGGCTAGCTTCTAGGATTTACCCTCTATGATCTCGTGGTAGATAAACTCTTGTAATACTCATATCATCAAGATCAATCAAGCAGGAAGTAGGGTATTACCTCCATAGAGAGGGCCCGAACCTGGGTAAAACATCGTGTCCCCTGCCTCCTGTTACCATTAGCCTTAGATGCACAGATCGGGACCCCCTACCCGAGATCCACCGGTTTTGACACCGACATTGGTGCTTTCATTGAGATTTCCTCTGTGTCATCGCTGCAGGGCTCGATGGCTCCTTCAATCATCAACAACATGGTCCAGGTTGAGACTTTTCTCCCCGGATAGATCTTCGTGTTCGGTGGCTTCAGACTGCGGGCCAATTCGCTTGGCCATCTAGAGCAGATCGACAGCTACGCCCCTGGCCATCAGGTCAGGTTCGGAAACTTGAACTACACGGCCGATATCGGCGGAGACTTGATCCTCGACGGATTCGGGCCTACGCCAGGAGCGCCGAACAGTCATGACAAGCACGGCTTAGACCTGCTGTCACACAATACTCGGGATATTGCACCTGCAAGAGCTCCGGACCTAAATCCGGGTTAGATCGCATCGTCCGAGGACGGGTGGATGGACCCCGCCCCGAAGGCCGCATACTCATCGGCGGTAGAGCCGAACACGGACTCCACCCCCAAGGAAGTCCGTGTCACTGGACTGTCGGACACTGTAGGTTCCAGACCGCGCGCCCCCGAGCCCGCCGAGTCTGGTTGGGCTGCAGTAATGGAGTTCACCGCTGCGGATATCTTCCAGCACTCGCCCTTTGGCAACATGCTGAACTCTTTAAGGTCTCTTTGTTTATCAGAGGACTTTTGGCCGAACTATGTCCGGCTCGAAGGGGATTCGGACGACAAAGAAAATCTCCGCCCACCCACCACCCACTTAATACCCACTATCGATGACGTAACAGACATGCTTGACTTCGACTCTGACGACACCAACAGTATGGATGCCGGCGCAGGGGACGATCTGGAACCACCGCCCTCGGGGCACCGGACTGCCACCTCATCATATGATATATACATGGTGGAGACACCTAAGGAGGACAACGGCGACAAAAAGGACACAATGGAGGATAAAACCCTCGGACAAATGCCAAAACGACGGCGCAGACGCCGCTCTAAGTCTAGCCACAGCAAAAATAGCGCTAACATTGCTAGAAAAATCGACACCCCAGTCAACTCCAAAGGCAACAACGACCATATGGATCCAGCGATGTAGCAGGATGAGCCAGTTCACGCCGAACACAGCCCGGAGCAGATGCCCAATCACAACGATCCCGAGGGCCGAACTCATCAACCTGCCTCGGGAGAAGAGCACAGTCCGGACGACGATGCATTCATCATCCCGAAAAAGCATTTGGAACGAGATAACCTCCATAGAAGGCTTATGGCCATTGCGAGAAGCCTAAAGAAGCAAAAGAAAAGGCTTAAAGCTGCGCAAGAAACGCTCAACCGCAGATGGAATAAAGTGCTAGACACTGAAGAAAAATATGGCGACGAACGCCACACTAAGAGCTACCCAAAGCGCAAGCTGCTGCGAGAATTCGACGATGAGGCCATTCCGCAAAGAACAATACGGCCAATAGGCCGGACCAACCACTTCATGACCGCGATAGAGCAGCTACTAATGCTGCACACGATTTACGTGAGCTCCTGGACAAAAAGGCCTGCGCGACCAGGTCCATCTATGGATCTAGAGGACAGGCTCCGGTGCAGGATTACGGTCACCAAAACGATCAGACTGAGCGCATACCGGTTCGGAATCAACACCAGATACAACAACAGTCGACAGCATGCCACAACGTGTCCAGATACAGAGGGGCTGTGCACCCTCTTTGCTTCACTGAAGAGGTACTGGATCACGAATTTCCACAGGGATTCAAACCGTGAACATAGAGGCATATGACAGAACCACAGACCCTGGGGTATGGATTGAGGATTTTATCCTTCATATCCACATGGCTCGTGGGGACGACCTGCACGCCATGAAATACCTCCCCCTCAAGTTGAAGGGGCCAGCTCGGCACTGGTTGAAAAGCCTCCCAGAAAATTCAATCGGAAGTTGGGAAGAACTTGAGGACGCTTTCAGGGCCAATTTTCAAGGGACCTATGTCCGACCCCCAGACGCTGACGATCTAAGTCACATAATACAATAGCCTGGAGAGTCTGCCCGTAAGCTTTGGAATAGATTCCTCACTAAGAAGAATCAAATCGTCGATTGTCCGGATGCCGAAGCCCTAGCGGCCTTCAAGAATAGTATCCAAGACGAGTGGCTCGCCAGACACCTTGGCCAAGAAAAGACAAGGACAATGGCATCCTTAACAAGCCTTATGACCCGCTTCTGCGCGGGTGAGGACAACTGGTTGGCTCGTAGAGGCACCAGCGACCCGAGCACATCCGAAAGTAGGGATGGCAACGGGAAGCCACAACGCAATAAAAACAAGCGTCGCAATAAGGAAGAAAGTCCGAACAACACGGCGGTCAATGCCGGATTCAGGGGCTCTCGACCCGGTCAACCAAAGAAGCTAGTTAAAGGAAGCAGAGAGGTACCATCCGGCCTGAACAAAGTCCTGGACAGATTGTGCCAAATCCATGGCACCCCCGAAATACCTGCGAACCACACTCACAGAGAATGCTGGGTCTTTAAGCAGGCCGGCAAGTTAAATGTTGAACACAAGGGAGGGGAAACACCAAGTGAAGACGAGGATGAGCCTCGCCGGCCGAACACTGGGGGATAGAAAAAATTCCCACCAGAAGTAAAAACAGTAAACATGATCTATGCGACTCATATACCAAAGGGAAGACGCAAATGCGCGCTCAGAGACGCATACGCTGTAGGGCCCGTTGCCCCCGAACTCAACCCCTGGTCGGCCTGCCCGATCACCTTTGATCACAGGGACCACGCGACTAGTATCCGGCACGGCGGATCGGCTGCCTTGGTGCACGACCCAATAATCAATGGATACCACCTCACTCGTGTCCTCAAGGATGGCGGCAGTAGTCTCAATCTAATATATCAGGACACTGTCCGCAAGATGGGGATAGACCCATCCAGAATTAGCCAAAATAACACCACCTTTAAAGGGGTGATGCCAGGCATTGAGGCCCGCTGCAGGGGCTCCCTCGTATTAGAGGTGACATTCGGTTCTCCCGACAACTTCAGAAGCGAAGAATTACTCTTCGTCATCGCTCCCCTACGAAGCGGTTATCACGCATTGCTTGGAAGAATGGCCTTCGCTCGCTTCAACGCAGTACCGCACCACGCCTACCTTAAACTCAAGATGCTCGGTCCACGTGGTGTCATCACCGTTAGCGGAAATACAAAACGTTCCTTGCACGCGGAAGAGTATGCGGCGGCTCTAGCAGTCGGACACTAAGCGGCCTCTCCTATCAGAACGCATGATCGGTCGTTAAGACCACGGACACGGTTAGACGAGTCTGGCGCACCACCGTCGGTAACAGCCCAGATAAACATGAGCTGGGTGCTATACATATAATCCCATAGGGGACATCAGGGGCTGCAAACATGCAATAAAGCCCACCTTTCGGCTTGACCTTACTAACAGGCCAACGTCCTACACTTCTATTATCTATTGATAATAACCAACTCTTCGCACGCTTACACATGAGTTTTCCTTTCTACAGACACCATTCATGCGATACCCTCCCAGGACACGGCACAACGGAGACAAAGGCGCAGACGTGCAACAGGGCCCCGCTCAAAGGTTTCTCTTTAGATTAAGCCCCTGTGTAAACCTTCTTTATTGTCTCTTGTTGCTTGACATCCCATGGGTACTCAATACACCCACAGGGGATACTGGCGTTATTGGCATTTCGCCACGACAGACTAATGCACGTACCTGGAAATATAGGGTTCATAATCAAGGGCGCTACTCAGCCCAGTATATGTTATAAAGTCCGAATACCTTCGGGAGTGTTCGGTGTCGCGAGTTTGGCCTTATATGCATCAGCTCTGAATCATGTCTTTGGTCAAATGTTGGGTTTGCCCGGCTCCTGGGTTTGCTGCCTTATGTTCCGCTTCTATCGGCTAAGGCGGCCAAAGGAGAACTACTGCGATTGTGCCCTGGTTATTCCGGATGAGCACCTCAATAGAGAAAGCCGAAAACTGACTGTCATGATATAGCGAGAGACTGGTCAACCACTCGAGGACTCATCGGAATCTTTAGGATTCCTCCGCATTAACGAAGGGCCGTTTCCCGCTCAGGTACACACGCGCCCGTATCCGGATGCACGCGAAGGTACCAGGGGCTACATAGTAGCCCCACCGTCAAACTCCTATGGCTAAGTGAAAGTGTTAAAGCTATATAGTCCGGTTGCCTAGTTCGACATGCAAACACCTCCTTAATGGACCAATACGTTGGATCAAGTGTGTTTACGGAATTTTTTTGCGAACACCCCCGCATTGTATGCGTGGGGGCTAAAGCCAATGACTGCTAACTTTCAGGTTGTATATACATTAAACGGCCGCACAGGAGGCACAATAACACTTTCGGGCGAAAGTATAAACATAGCCTCTATAATTAAAATACAATTGTTTTTACCATGGAACGGTTTGTCACTCGAACATGACACTCTTCGAGCACTGATCCTCTATTAAAAGAGCACCTTCTGTTACCTGCTCCAAATAGTGCTCGGCTGGATCCTGGCTTCCCGCCGGATTCTGGGTTGCGATGATGGTGGCCTCCATATCTGCCCAATATGTTTTAACACGGGCAAGAGCCATCCGCGCACCCTCTATGCATGCCGACCTCTTCATGGCATCAATTCGTGATACATCGCCAAGGAATTGTTGCTCTAGACCAAAATAACTGTTCGGCTTCGGCCCCTTCGGCCATAGATGGTCTATTACAGACCTCATTGCAAGATCGGACAACCTATGGAGCTCGGTCACAGCGGCCATCCTTTCACTCAATGGCAGCGGACGCGTTGGAGCACTGAATTGTGACTAGAACAGCCTTTCTACTTCACTATCTTTTTGATCCTCGAAAAACTTGGTCGCATTAGCCGTACTTTTCGCCAGATCCGCATACGCGTCTGCTGTGCTCCAGCGCCGATCCTGAGGAGCGTACTTTGGATCTAAGAACTTCATCCGCAACAAATAGGGGCTTCCAGCCGCGATTTCTCCGGCCTGTCGAAGCTCCTCCCGCGCATCCCTAATTTCGGAATGCGTCTCCTTGGCCACATCAAGAGCCTTCTTCAGGTCAGGCGACTTCGCCCGATTCTCCTTTTCAAGGAGCTCATACCGGCCGACGGCGTTTTTCAGCTCCACATCCATCTCGGTTATTTTATCTTCACTTCGGTGATGAGCAGCCTGTTCGGCTCTCAAATCTTCGGCCGCCTTCAGGGCAGCAACATTGCTATCCCGGGCTTGTTCCTTGGCTAGGGCAAGCTCCGCCCTCAGGGCCTCCACGGCAGCAGCTCCGCCTGCAGCCGAAGCATATCACATTAACATTATGCTCCTCTTAATATTTTCTATAAAAATAAGGAAAGCAGAGCACATACTTTGTGACTCATTAAGCCGCTCGTTCACAAGCGTGATGTCGGCGTCCATAGCTTCAATCTGTCGCCTCAGTTCGGCGACTTCATTGGTCCGGTTTGCCACCGGACCCTTAGCCACCTGCACATGAAGGCAGTGCGATCATTACTTAAGAGTGTGATCCTCCGTTTGCCGCCTAGGGCTGGCAACCAGAGTCTCAGGGGCTACTATCTATACGGAGCACACCTAGCGCGTGCGCTACAACCAATTTTTTTTTACGTATTTCATTATATACCTCAAAGCCTTTGAGTAGGCTCGTAAAAGCTTCATTCAACCAGCTTGTGGCGGATGAAATCTTCTCAAGCACCATGTGCATTAATGAACGGTGATCCTTCGAGAAAGCAGCTTGCTCCAGAAGGCCCGTCAGCGTGTCCGGTCGATCGCCGGACTATGCCGGATCCTTCTTATTGCCCCCCGTGGGAGCCGAACGCTCCGGGCTCAGGGCGGCCGAAGTATTAGCTTCTGGCCTTGGCAAATCTGGACTCCTCCATGACGACAGCTCGGGCTCGCCCGCCCCATGAGGCGGGGATGCAGGTGGGGTTTCACTCTCCATCATCTCCGGAAGCAGATCCCCCGAAGACAAACTCTGTCGAGAAGAGCTACTAGCCGGACTGCAAAGAATGGGTCCTGGTTATTGTTTTCGGAGGAGGAAGCAGTAGCTTTGTATTTACGATTAACTTACAGCTCGGCTGAGGGCTGGCCTGTTTGCGGGCATGCCGCGGTGAGGACGCCCTCCGGGGCAGGGCCCCCTGGTGAAGTTTTCTTCCCTTGTCTAGGCACCTCCGTCTCCAAGTCTTCGGAGGCGACCCTCTTCTTCCCGCGGGGGGAGGAGACCGTAGATTCCCCTCCCCGACTATCCTCCTTCATGGAGATAGTAATTCCCCCGGTTTGGATGTGCAATGTGTGAAGCTCTGCTTCCCTGTTCTTCCCTTCATCTTTCCCCGAGGGAACTTGACTTAGCACATGACTAAGCATCCTGGCTATGGCAGGACTAGGCGAGCCTTCGGGAAGCGGTGCCGGACACCTGATTCTCTCTGCCTTGCTGAGCCAATCCTGGTCACGGATGGTTTTCAGAATAATGTTATGATAAATATAAACGAAGTGTTTGGTTCCCGGGTTACTTACTTGGGTATCTGGGCGGTTGCGGCTCAGGCCCGCATCCTCGGTGGTGTCCAGACACTTTACGTGTGGTCCGAAGAATAACTTACACATCCCTTCGAGCGTCATGCCGAAGAAGTGATGAATAGTTCGCGGGCCTTCCGTGTTGAACTCCCACATCCGGAGAGGCCGAGTTTTGCACGGCAAGATCCGTCAGACTAGCATTACCTGAATTACGCTAACAAGACTGATGTCCCTCTCAAGAAGCTCCTGAATGCGGCTTTGCAATGTCGGTACGTCACTAGCAGGCCCCAATCCAGTCCCATGTTGGCCCACGACGATAGTTGAGGTGGAGGGCCCGAGCGGAAGTCGGGGGCAGCCACCCACTTTGTGCCTCTGGGGGCCGTGACGTAGAATCACCTCCGCAGCCATAGATCGGACACCTTCGGGAAGAAGCCCTCTGGCCATGGGGTGTCGACATTTCTGCTTATTGCAGCGCCTCCACACTCCGCATGTCGCCCCTCGACCACCTTCGGCTTTACATTGAAGGTCTTGAGCCATAAGCCGAAGTGCGGGGTGATGTGGAGGAAGGCTTCTCACACGACGATAAACAACAAAATGTGAAGGATGGAGTCCAGAGCTAGATCATGAAAATCTAGCCCGTAACAGAATAGGAGCCCTCTCAAAAAGGGATCGAGGGTGAAGCCTAAGCCACGGAGGAAGTGAGAAACAAATACGACGCCAAAATGATCAATTGTAAGTGTAGCGGGATTTTTATGCCCAAACTACGAGTGTCGTGTTCTCCACAGGGACTAGGCGATGATAATTACGCTCGGCTAAAGCTAGGTAACACAATTCAGATTACGAATGTAAGAAAATAAACCTAAACTAAACAAGGTTGATGACAAAGAAAATACAAAACAGCATAGGGAGATTAAGATTGCAATCACTCTCTTTTTGGTATTTTTGTGATACTTTGGGAATTAAAATACTAGCACATGCTAACATGAGAAACAAGGAAAACTACAAGACAACAACAAATATATGTTCAGCAACTATATGGAAGAAAAGAATTAAGATCAAGGGACAAGAATAGAAATACTTCACATCACAAGCATACATATACTCACACGTACATAGCTAATACAGGGACTAAGAATTAAAGATGTTCAAACTACTCACTTGACAGAGAGCATAAACATCACAAAAATAGACAAGCTAGGTTCTTACAAATCACTAGTTGATATAGAGCACATATATTGAACAGTACTACTAGACAAATCTGAACAACACATGTCATACAAATCTCAATTCTGAACATTACACAGTACTGACTATTACACTTCTGAAGGTCACAGAAATTTGAGAGAGAAAGAGAGAAGCAGCAGGTAGGTTCAGAGAAGAAATGTAGCAGGGGGAGTACAGAGACATAGCAGCAGGAGCTTGGGGGTAGCAGCAGCAGCAAGAGGAGAAGCAGAAAGGGGCGCTGGAGAGAGAGCAGCTTCAGATCGGCGCAAGAAGAGCAACAGCAGGGGGGACGTGAGAGGAAGGAGTAGCAACAAGGAGATGGGGAAGAAGCAGCAGGGGCGCAACAAGGAAGAAGCAGCAGCGGGGCTTGGGGAAGAGGAGCAGCAACGGGTCTTAGGGAAGAGGAGCAGCAGCGGGTCGGCGCAGTGGGAGTCGCGCGGGGCATCAGACGCCTCGTCTGGTCGGGCACGCGAGCGTGGGGTGGAGGCGCGGTGGTGATGCGGTGGCGCTAGTGGCTGGATGGATGGATGGACGGTGTGTACTGGTGGTGGCGTGGAGATGGATTGGTGCCGGTGGGTGCTGGTGATGGCGCGGTGGCGCGCCGCCACGCCGACCTGGCCGCGGTGGCGGCCGGTGGTGGAGAAGGTGGGGTGAGGGAGATGGAGATATGCCAGGCCCGATCCAAAAAATTGGTTGCGCTAGGGATTTTGTTCCCCTTCTCTCAGCTGCCACTGTTGCACTTTGGCCCTCCTCATCTCAACTTTCTACGCAAAAAGATCCATTCTTCATTTAGTTCGCGCCCCTGGATACTTCTTCCTTCCTAGTTGGGTCCCTCTTCTCTTCTTGCCCAAAGTCTTGTTCCTCAATATTCTTCTTTCCTGCTCTTGACTCTTCTCATTATCACGAAGATTATAGTGCCTTCTCGCACTTTTCTGCAAGATAAACAAACGACAAGTAAATGATCTTTTATATGATTTTCATTCAAATATATCACAACTCATAGCAAGAATGGATGGATATATCACGATAGATGCTAAATTTGAGTGCCAAATAGTATATAAGAAATGTGCTTATCAAGTTCCCTCACACTTAAATCTTTGCTTGTCCTCAAGCAAAGGGAAAAAAATTGATGGTGACACAACTCACACTGCCTAGTAAAGATGCACTTTCCGATAGATAGTAATTCCGACAATTCTGGAACTAAGCAAATGTACTCTACTGAAGCTAAATTGTGATAAGAAATATTTTATAACACACTGTAAATGTTCCAAGTCAATGGCCTTGAGTCAAGGTGAATACTAATAATCAAGAGCTGGCTCTGTCTTCAGCCCTGAGATAAGCTGGGACCCCAAAATCAATTAGAAAAACAAGTTACTTATTGAATTTAAAGCACAAGTGATGATATTATATCAGTCTCACCAAAGGAACATACCACTGATCCCGAGAACATGGTATACACCTGGCTCGACCAAATTATTAGTACATTTTTTTGTTATCTCCCCAAAGGAACATACCACCGATCCCGAGAACATGGTATACACCTGGTTCGACAAATTATTAGTATATTTTTTTGTTATTATCTCCCCAAAGGAACATACCACCGATCCTGAGAACATGGTATACACCTGGTTCGACAAATTATAGCATTTTTATATAAATTTTTTCTAGAGTCCAATCTACCAGATTTCACAAGCCACCGATCGAGGGAACATGACATGCTACTATAGGTCGATCGGACTTAAATTATTATAATTATTTTATTTAGTTATTTGAAAATTACTTAGCTTAAGTAAAACAGGAATAATTGAAAGAGGAATCCATAGCTAATGGCACTGTTTTTCACATACTACAGATCCAGAGATCATAGCTACTACTTAAGTGCCACCAATTACTTAGCTTAACTTGGGACAGTCGGACACAGCACATCAATTCATTAGTAGGTTTCACTTAGACTCAAGGCATTCCCATTGAACATTTACATGGAGGTATAAAGTATTCATTATCACAAATTACCATAAGAAGAATACAACTGCATAGTTTTAGTATTAAGAGAATCAACAATCTTCTTGGAGTGAATCCTACTTTGCAGTGAAGAGTAAGGTGTCACAATGCAAAAAGAGTTTCAATGCAATAAAATGCCAGTTCTCGTACTAAATTTTCTAAAGGTTGCTTCAAGTGGAACAGAATCACCTGGTATTTGTATACTCTTCTCTCCTACTTTCTTCTCTCCACTCTTCTCTGTTTGTGTTCCCTGTTTGTGCTCCCCTCATCGCCATGCTCTGACTCCACCAGGATCCCAAGGAATGTCACCTCGAACCTGGTCAGCATGTAGTAAACAGTGCAGTAGCAAAAGCCTGAAATAGGACTCACACAAACAACTACAAGTGATATGGTCGATGCCCTCCAAGTCACCAATGGAATATCCAATTATATAAGCATAACTATAAAGCACATGTTTAGGATGGCAGAAATCAGCATGGTCAATACTCACACGAGGATGACATTTATCATTAAGCTCAAGACTAGCATGAGGAAAGTAATTGTGATCATCGCAAATGAGAGCAATGCCACTAACAGGGTATATATCATCATATCCAAGCAAATGAGTTTTCAAATCAATCTTAAGTGATGGTATCATGTAATGCAAGGTGGTAGCAAAGAAATCACAAGGCATCATGTCATCAATAGGATTGAGTAAACCTGACACATCATGCTCTGGTATGACAATAGGCAAATGAATCTCATGTTCTTCATCTTCATCTACAGCAGCTTCTTGTACTTCTTCAGGAGTAATAGATGACGAGTCTTCAACTTGATCACTTGGGAATTGCAGCTCTTGACCATCTTGTTCCTTGTCTTCTAGTTCATCTTCTTCAATCTGAGGTATCTCTTGCTCAAGGCACTTGCTAACTTGGTCAATGAAATGTGAAGGTGTTGGAACCTCACATGTATCCATGGATATCTCAGCCACACTCAACTCAAGTTGTGAAGAAATAGTGCTGCCAGCGTTGATGTTCTTCTCAATCTTCCTTACTTCTTCCACTAGCTCTTTTCCACTCTTGATCTTCTTCATTTCATCTACTATAACCTTCCTAATAGGATCATCCGCGGCACTCCAAGTGAACTTGAGACTCAAAAGTGTGAGCTTGTCTATGTCATCGAACTCATCTTGAGTAGGCACTTGTGTTGAAGGTGTTGGTTGACCAAATGGAGGACCATTTAAATCCATTGGCAACATCTCCTGGTGCTGAGGTATATGAATAGGAGTTGAATAAGACTGTTGTGGAGCATAGTTGTGGCTCTCCTCTTCATACCTAAATCCCTGCATATGATTACTAGAACCAAACTGTGAGATCTCAGGGTTGTTGCTCCTATATGACATATTCTGGTTTTCAGGCCACCCATGTGTGTAATTGTTTTGGTATGAGCTATGCTGTTGAGCGAAGCTCATGCCAAAACAATCCGGAGGATGGGAGTAACCACACTGACATTCAGCGGGCGAATGACCCTGAAATCCACAAATATGGCAGGTAGGAGCAACATAAGGATGGCCTCTAGAATAAGGATCATAAGAGCTAGGCCTATCCTCAAAAACTACTTCTCGCTGCCGAGCTAAATCATCTAATCGATGGGAAAATCTTACCTATCAATTCTTGAACACTTTCCGTGCTGTTTGTAGTGTTGCTCGCATAAGCATGATGATCTGAATAGTAAGCCATATCCGAGAAGATGGTTCTAACCTGCAAAAATGTCACGCCCAATATGCGACCATATCCAAAAGGAACTCGAAGGTCCCACCAAGGATAGACCCGCATATTGAAACACTTTTGCAAGGTGGATATCATTACATCAACATTACATAATAGATGGGGATACATACATAAGGCATACAATGCCACACGAATAAAACATCACAATACATTAGAGCATCATCCGACCACGGATGAATCACAAATAGAAACTCAAACGACATCCACCCTGCTAGCCCAGGCTGGAGACCTGGAACCTATCCCCTGATCGAAGAAGCAGAAGAAGAACTCCAAACAAGGAAACATCGCTCTCGCGTCAAGATCATCGTATAACCTGTACCTGCACCCGTTGTTGTAGTAATCTGTGAGCCACGAGGACTCAGCAATCCCATTACCATGGGTATCAAGACTAGCAAAGCTTAAAGCGAATGGAAGGGGTAAAGTGGTGAGGCAGCATCAGCGACTAAGCATATATGGTGGCTAACATACGCAAATAAGAGCGAGAAGAGAGCAAAAGGAACGGACGTGAAGCTAGCAATGATCAAGAAGTGATCCTGAACTCCTACTTACGTCAAACATAACCCAGAAACCGTGTTCACTTTCCGGACTCCGCCGAAAAGAGACCATCATGGCTACACACATGGTTGATGCGTTTTTATTCGGATCTGGTGTCAAGTTATCTACAACCGGACATTAGCAAATTCCCATCTGCCTATAACCGCAGGCACGGCTTTCGAAAGATTATACCCTGCAGGGGTGTCCCAACTTAGCCCATGACAAGCTCTCACGATCAACGAAGGAATAGACCTTCTCCTAGGAAGACCCGATCAGACTCAGAATCCCGGTTTACAAGACATTTCGACAATGGTAAAACAAGACCAGCAAAGCCGCCCAATGCGCCGACAATCCCGATAGGAGCTGCACATATCTCGTTCTCAGGATAACACCGGATGAGACATTCTACGAGTAAAACCAAACCTCGAGTTTCCTCGAGGGGGCCCCGCAGTCTACTCGGTTCGGACCAACACTTAGACAAGCACTGGCCCGGGGGGGGGGGCTAAAATAAAGATGACCCTCGGGTTGGCCGACCGAAGGGAAAGGGTAGGTGGTGGTGAGGCAAATGGTAAAACCAAGGTTTGGCCTTGCTGGAGGAGTTTTATTCAAAGCGAACTGTCAAGGGGGTCCCATAAATCACCTGACCGTGTAAGGAACACAAAATTCGGGAACATAACACCGGTATGACGGAAACTAGGGGCGGCAAGAGTGGAACAAAACACCAGGCATAAGGCCGAGTCTTCCACCCTTTACCAAGTATATAGATGCATTAATAATATAAGAGATATTGTGATATCCCAACCAAAATCCTGTCCACCATGGAGAAATCTTCAACTTCACCTGCAACTAGCAACGCTATAAGAGGGGCTGAGCAAAAGCGGTAACATAGCCAAACAACGGTTTGCATAGGAAAGGTGTCAAAGGTTAGAGGTTCATGGCAATATGGGAGGCTTGATAAACAGGTAATAGGTAGCGCAGCATAGCAATAGAACGAAGCAACTAGCATAGCAATGATAGTAGTGAGATCCAGGGTAGCGGTCATCTTGCCTGAAATCCCGCAAGGAAGAAGAACGAGTCCATGAAGAAGACGAACAGATGAAACCGAACCAATCGTAGACGAACGAATCCTCACGATCGCAACGAAACAGGAACTAACAAGAAGAAGCACACAACATAGTAAACACACCACACATGAACAAGGCATGATGCACGACAAGCATGATGCATGACAAAGCTACACGAAGCTACTCATGGCAAGAGATGATGCAAACAAGAGCAACACATCAAGGCAAGTTTAAATGAGGCCGGGAACAACATATAACAATTCCGGTAAGTCCTCATATGCATATTTTGAAATTGGTCCAGATCTGAACAAACATTATGTTCAAGTAGTTAAACATCAAGTTAAGATGCACAATGATGATCTACACGAGATTCTAGTCAAGTTACATATAAAGATTTCGGAGCTACGGTCTAGAAGATATGAGCAACACAAGTCAAACATGGCATTGATGCAAAATGCATTCAAACATCAAGCAAACACACCAAAACATGGATGCAACATGATAATATGAAACTACATGCAATTCTAAGCAAGTTTCTTATAGAGCACACTCAAAACGGAGCAACGGTTCAACACACACACATGAAACAAGTTTAAAGGACAAGCTGTCCAAAACAGCAACTAGGCATATTGCAAGCATCAAAACAACAAGCTACAACACTCCAACATGAGAACAAAAGGCATGGGTATGATGTACAGGTAAAGCATTACAAAACATGAACACTGAGCTATCTCTAGAAATCACTAGAACATGCTCAAACACACATGGTAAGATTGCAAGTTATAACAATTACAGACTTTGCAGAAAATAACATCACGATGCAATGTTTAGAGCTATCAAAGAACATGTTACATGAACTTATCATGGCAAACAAAGGCATGGCATGAATCTACTAATTGCATAGATCAAAAGACCCTTACTGACCATAAGCCAAAAAGGATCAGAAAATATGATGGCACCCACGTAAACATAGCAAGTTATTAAACAGATTCATACATGGCAGGAACATAATTATGAAGGCATGTAGATGAGCTTGTGCAACTCACTACAGAGCAATACATGGCATGGCAAGGCACCCAACAGTAAGAAGACATATTTGTGAAGCTAAGCATGGCAATAGCAAGTCCATAGGGTGCATGGATCACTAGTAAAACACATGGTAACAACTGAACTTAATGTTAACAGGCTGACAACAACATTATGAAGCAACTTTGGAGCAAGATATGAACAAGCTACAGCAACCTATAAATGCAACCAGGGGCATGAATGGATATAGCATGACATGTAGATCAAAACATGTTTATAGAACATCTCCATATTATGCATAGATTGATTAGTAGCAACATGTTTATATAGCATCACGAAATAACAGATTCAGCCTAGCAAAACAGCAACATCATGAACCCTACTTAACAAGCTCGATACACTCACCACAAGTCATTGCATGACAAGATAATCATATCATCATCAAGAAGACATGTTTGTGTAACAAACCAAGTCAAGAACAAGTCCATAGCATGCAAGGATCAACTATAGCAAGCTTGGCCAAATTGAATAACAAGTAAACAATCTGCTAGGAAACATTTTGAAGCAAAAGTATAGCACTCAAATGACATGCTAGACTACTCCATAATTGCAATCAAGGGCATGAATGGATAGACAATAACCTATTGTTAAAAACACCCTTAGTGAAGTATATCTAAATATGCATGGATCTCTCTGTAGCATCAAGTTTACATGGCATCAAAATAACAGCAGAACAAGGACTAAAACAGCAACATCACGATGCCTAGTTTGCATGCTTGTGCTAGTCACCACATTGATCACAAAAATACATGGCATACACCCCTGTAAAGAAGACATAGCATAGTTCAAAACACATGAAGACATCAACCTCATAGGATGCACACATCAATCATGGCAAAA
Organism: Triticum aestivum; assembly: GCF_018294505.1. NCBI lineage: Eukaryota > Viridiplantae > Streptophyta > Magnoliopsida > Poales > Poaceae > Triticum > Triticum aestivum. Next base: position 254,165,621 of record NC_057813.1, on the reverse strand, counting down.
ATGACAAAAGAGCTCGTTCTGATAACAGACAGCAGAAAACATTATGAAGCACTCTTACAACGATGATTCAGGCATCAATATGACCTCAAATGAATATGATGTAATGGAATGAAATGATGTACTCGTTGAGGCGAACAATTTGACATATTACACGCGCAAAACGGAGCTACAGATGCAGAGATACGACATGACGAACATGGCATGAAAATTACAAAATCTGGGACTTAGGCGAAAATATACCCTCCGAAAAGTCAACTCGGGATGGAGATATCCGGGACACGGGGATCCCGTTTGTTTCGTATCCTGGTGGATCTGATCCATCTGCAGTTCCGGGCCGGATCTCGTCGGATCCGGCCGGAGTCTTCGTCGGAGACGGTGGCCGAAGGCGAGGGAAAGGCCAGGGAGGCGCGGGGGACCTGCGGGGCGGCTAGCCGAGGAGGACGACAGCGGGGCGGCTAGCCGGAGCTCGGGGCAAGGAAGGCGGCGGCCGGAGGAAGCAGCGGGCGACGGACCCGGCCGGAGGCGGTAGCCGGCGA
>NC_057813.1:254155547-254164455 GCF_018294505.1 Triticum aestivum | reverse complement strand
GGGACGACCCGGACATGTCCGGCTACGGTCGGACGTGTCCGGTGGCGGCGGGGACGAATCTGCTAAGGTTAGGGGGGTTTGGACCGCGAATTTCGGGGGAGGGGCTAGTTTTATAGGTAGAGGGAGCTAGGAGAGTCCAAATGAGGAGCGGTTTGCGGCCACGCGATCGTGATCAAACGACCGAGAGCATGGAGGGGAGTTAGATGGGTTTTGAGCCAGTTTGGAAGGGGTGTTGGGCTGCAAAGAGAGAGAGGCTTTTACGGTTACCCGGTTAACCGTTGGAGTAACAAACGACCTCCAAATGGTACGAAACTTGACAGGCGGTCTACCGGTGCTATACCAAGGCCACTTGGCAAGCCTCGGGCCATTCCGAGAAAGTTTAACACCCAGTCACAACGAGAGACAAAAGGGGGATGCCGGAGGGCATAGGAGCGCCGGATTGCAAAACGGACAACGCGGAAAAGGCTCGGATGCATGAGACGAACACGTATGCAAAATGAAATGCACATGATGACATGATAAAATGCAACACGCAAGCAAATGACATGGCAACGACGGCGAATAACTGGCAGACACCTGGCGCATCTGATCCGGGGCATTACAACACTCCTCCACTAACAAGAGATCTCGTCCCGAGATCTTAGGACCGAGACGGGAGAGAAAAGGGATGAGGTGAAACGAGAACTCAAGAGAAGAAGCAAAGAATCGAGAGCACTCGAGAAGAAGAGAGGAACGACGAGAATGACGAGAATCGAAAGCTCACTGAATCAGATAGACGATGAAACAACTCCGGTTAGAGCAACATAAGAAATGAATAAGACTGAAAGGATTTAGGCAGCACTCCGGCTGAAACATGGAGGAATAGAACAAGAACTTCACAATATAGAATGACACTTGACGAGATGAACAACGCAAAGCCTTCGGAAGAATTGAAATAAAATGAAAGAACTTAGAAGGAAGGGTTGAATGGAGTTGTTGAGAAAATAAACAACGAAAGAATAAGCTTGATGTGGACTTTATGGATAACATCTCAAAATTATGAGGTGATCTCCGACCACAAGCGGAAAGATTGAATAGCTGAGAAGGAAAGAAGAAATGCAAAACTCCACTTCAAAAGGATATGGAGAATTAATTGCACTTTGAGATGCAAGAAGGAAGATACTTGAGCTCCACCAACAAGAATCTTGATGAACACTTCAAGAATGAATTAAATCATGACGAACCACCATGAAGAACTCCGGTAACAAAAGATGGCGAGATAAAATGAAGGATGAAAGAATAAGATTAAAGTCTTGCGATGACTTAGATGGAGGTTCCGATGAAAAGGCCGAGGAAAATTGAACTCCGGAAAAGAAAAGATGAAGACACTTGGAACTAGAATTTATTCATCAAGAACAAACTCCGAAGAAAAAGGATTAATCACTTGGATGAAATAAGAATAAGATTTATTGTATGCTTATCCTTCATCAAATTAACTTGATGACAAGCAACGGATTTTGCATACTACTTATTCTTCTTGAAAAGGATTAAGGGGGAACATAGCACAAAACTTGAGAAAGTCTTCATGAACCACCGGTAGGATTGAAAGAAGGAATGGATAAAAATGATAATCAAAGAAAAAGAATCCGAAAGAACCACCGTTAGAATTCGGAAATGACTAACGAAAGAGAAATAATCACCGAGAAGAATTAGAAGAACAAATAAGCAAGAGGGGATTAAAATGCAAGAGAACAAAGAGATCATGAGCTGATTAAAGAACACTTGAACGAAGCACCGGGATAATTTGAGAACGATAGCTGGAATGATGGCTTCCGGTGAAAAGAAACGGGAAAACAACTTCTGACATGCTCTGGATAGGTGAAAAGAATCTCTGACAAACGGAATAATTTGGAGGATAACATGAAGCTAGAACCATGAATCTTCGGGAGGACGGACAAGAATTAGAGGAAAACTCTTCTGCGATCTTCAAATGACGACGAGAAACACCACCAGAATTACTGGGATACTCCGGGAGAATGAAAAGCAGAGAGGTTGAGCCAACAATGAAAGAATTTGACGACGATCTTGGAAAAGCATCTGACTAATGAAATCCATTCTTATGTCAGACTTGAAAAGAATTTAGAATAACTCCGGGGAAATAGAAGAGTCAGGTAAGATCCTGGAAAAAGACCTGTGGGTTAGGGCCCACTGAAGAGAAGCACCATTGAAAAGGATTATTGAACAGATAGATGATGCACCGGAACAATTGAAATATTTGAATGAGGTGACAACCTCGAATTAATTCGAACACAGACGAATCTCCTGAGATGTCTTGAGCACTCCGGAAGGATAAATTGGCGAGAGGCGAACGAGCAAGGAAAACACTTCGAGGAAAAGGATATGATCAACCCGAAAAAAACATGAATTGAATCCACCGAAAGAAAAGAGATGACGAATGTCCACCGAGACGAGAATTCACCGGTTGAAATAATTGAGGGAAGACTGAAGAGACTCCACACGAATGAGGTAGATGGTCGAGAGAGAGACAGACTCCGGGAAGAAAAGGGGTGGGAGGGCGGGAAAACAAAAGCAACTTGGAAGGGGAATCGATGAATATCTTGAAGAGGAAACATCGGTTGAAATCATTGAGGAAAGAAAGCAAAGACTTCGCACGAGTAGGATGGATACTCGATTACGGACTCCGGTTCCAAGAAGAAAAGGGAGGGCGGGTGGGAAAGAAAACAACTGAGGATTGAACTCAAAGATGAAAAGGCTCGAGTCGACTTGACGAGAAATGCACCGGATGAAAAGAGAAGAGAACCAACGGTCAGAAAACCAACTGCGTGATCCTAAAGAAAAATTTGAAGGGGAAGAGGAGTATTTCAAAACACCTACGTCAAGATTCCTTACCAGAGTGACGAAGGGGCTGAGGAGTAAAAATAATTCCTACTCTCCGATATAACTAGACTCCGAAAACAGTTTTCTTCTAGACTCAACAATGGCCAAACTACACGATCAATCAAGGGGGCTCCTAGGGTCGGTCGAGGCTCTAATACCAACTTGTCACGCCCAATATGCGACCCTATCCAAAAGGAACTCGAAGGTCCCACTAAGGATAGACCCGCATATTGAAACGCTTTTGCAAGGTGGATATCATTACATCAACATTACATAATAGATGGGGATACATACATAAGCCATACAATGCCACACGAATAAAACATCACAATACATCAGAGCATCATACGACTACAGATGAATCACAAATAGAAACTCAAACGACATCCACCCTGCTAGCCCAGGCTTCCGACCTGGAACCTATCCCCTGATCGAAGAAGCAGAAGAAGAACTCCAAACAAGGAAACATCGCTCTCGCGTCAAGATCATCGTATAACCTGTACCTCCAACTCTTGTTGTAGTAATCTGTGAGCCACGAGGACTCAGCAATCCCATTACCATGGGTATCAAGACTAGCAAAGCTTAAAGGGAATAGAAGGGGTAAAGTGGTGAGGCAGCATCAGCGACTAAGCATATATGGTGGCTAACATACGCAAATAAGAGCGAGAAGAGAGCAAAAGGAACGGACGTGAAGCTAGCAATGATCAAGAAGTGATCCTGAACTCCTACTTACGTCAAGCATAACCCAGAAACCGTGTTCACTTTCCGGACTCCGCCGAAAAGAGACCATCACGGCTACACACACGGTTGATGCGTTTTAGTTCGGATCTGGTGTCAAGTTATCTACAACCGGACATTAACAAATTCCGATCTGCCTATAACCGTAGGCACGGCTTTCGAAAGATTATACCCTGCAGGGGTGTCCCAACTTAGCCCATGACAAGCTCTCGCGATCAACGAAGGAATAGACCTTCTCCCAGGAAGACTCGATTAGACTCAGAATCCCGGTTTACAAGATATTTCGACAATGGTAAAACAAGACCAGCAAAGCCGCCCGATGCGCCGACAATCCCGATAGGAGCTGCACATATCTCGTTCTCAGGGCAACACCGGATGAGACATCCTACGAGTAAAACCAAACCTCGAGTTTCCCCGAGGGGGCCCCGCAGTCTACTCGGTTCGGACCAACACTTAGACAAGCACTGGCCCGGGGGGGGGGGGCTAAAATAAAGATGACCCTCGGGTTGGTCGACCCAAGGGAAAGGGTAGGTGGTGGTGAGGCAAATGGTAAAACCAAGGTTGGGCCTTGCCGGAGGAGTTTTATTCAAAGCGAACTGTCAAGGGGGTCCCATAAATCACCCGACCGCGTAAGGAACGCAAAATTCGGGAACATAACACCGGTATGACGGAAACTAGGGGCGGCAAGAGTGGAACAAAACACCAGGCATAAGGCTGAGTCTTCCACCCTTTACCAAGTATATAGATGCATTAATAATATAAGAGATATTGTGATATCCCAACCAAAATCCTGTCCACCATGGAGAAATCTTCAACTTCACCTGCAACTAGCAACGCTATAAGAGGGGCTGAGCAAAAGTGGTAACATAGCCAAACAACGGTTTGCATAGGAAAGGTGTCAAAGGTTAGAGGTTCATGGCAATATGGGAGGCTTGATAAACAGGTAATAGGTAGCACAGCATAGCGATAGAACGAAGCAACTAGCATAGCAATGATAGTAGTGAGATCCAGGGTAGCGGTCATCTTGCCTAAAATCCCGCAAGGAAGAAGAACGAGTCCATGAAGAAGAAGAACAGATGAAGCCGAACCAATCGTAGACGAACGAATCCTCACGATCGCAACGAAACAGGAACTAACAAGAAGAAGCACACAACATAGTAAACACACCACACATGAACAAGGCATGATGCACGATAAGCATGATGCATGACAAAGCTACACGAAGCTACTCATGGCAAGAGATGATGCAAACAAGAGCAACACATCAAGGCAAGTTTAAATGAGGCCGGGAACAACATATAACAATTCCGGTAAGTCCTCATATGCATATTTCGAAATTGGTCCAGATCTGAACAAACATTATGTTCAAGTAGTTAAACATCAAGTTAAGATGCACAACAATGATCTACACGAGATTCTAGTCAAGTTACATATAAAGATCATTTAGTTCGGAGCTACGGTCTAGAAGATATGAGCAACACAAGTCAAACATGGCATTGATCCAAAATGCATTCAAACATCAAGCAAACACACCAAAACATGGATGCAACATGATAATATGAAACTACATGCAATTCTAAGCAAGTTTCATATAGAGCACACTCGAAACGGAGCAACGGTTCAACACACACACATGAAACAAGTTTAAAGGACAAGCTGTCCAAAACAGCAACTAGGCATATTGCAAGCATCAAAACAACAAGCTACAGCACTCCAACATGAGAACAAAAGGCATGGGTATGATGTACAGGTAAAGCATTACAAAACATGAACACTGAGCTATCTCTAGAAATCACTAGAACATGCTCAAACACACATGGTTGATGCGTTTTTATTCGGATCTGGTGTCAAGTTATCTACAACCGGACATTAGCAAATTCCCATCTGCCTATAACCGCAGGCACGGCTTTCGAAAGATTATACCCTGCAGGGGTGTCCCAACTTAGCCCATGACAAGCTCTCACGATCAACGAAGGAATAGACCTTCTCCTAGGAAGACCCGATCAGACTCAGAATCCCGGTTTACAAGACATTTCGACAATGGTAAAACAAGACCAGCAAAGCCGCCCAATGCGCCGACAATCCCGATAGGAGCTGCACATATCTCGTTCTCAGGATAACACCGGATGAGACATTCTACGAGTAAAACCAAACCTCGAGTTTCCTCGAGGGGGCCCCGCAGTCTACTCGGTTCGGACCAACACTTAGACAAGCACTGGCCCGGGGGGGGGGGCTAAAATAAAGATGACCCTCGGGTTGGCCGACCGAAGGGAAAGGGTAGGTGGTGGTGAGGCAAATGGTAAAACCAAGGTTTGGCCTTGCTGGAGGAGTTTTATTCAAAGCGAACTGTCAAGGGGGTCCCATAAATCACCTGACCGTGTAAGGAACACAAAATTCGGGAACATAACACCGGTATGACGGAAACTAGGGGCGGCAAGAGTGGAACAAAACACCAGGCATAAGGCCGAGTCTTCCACCCTTTACCAAGTATATAGATGCATTAATAATATAAGAGATATTGTGATATCCCAACCAAAATCCTGTCCACCATGGAGAAATCTTCAACTTCACCTGCAACTAGCAACGCTATAAGAGGGGCTGAGCAAAAGCGGTAACATAGCCAAACAACGGTTTGCATAGGAAAGGTGTCAAAGGTTAGAGGTTCATGGCAATATGGGAGGCTTGATAAACAGGTAATAGGTAGCGCAGCATAGCAATAGAACGAAGCAACTAGCATAGCAATGATAGTAGTGAGATCCAGGGTAGCGGTCATCTTGCCTGAAATCCCGCAAGGAAGAAGAACGAGTCCATGAAGAAGACGAACAGATGAAACCGAACCAATCGTAGACGAACGAATCCTCACGATCGCAACGAAACAGGAACTAACAAGAAGAAGCACACAACATAGTAAACACACCACACATGAACAAGGCATGATGCACGACAAGCATGATGCATGACAAAGCTACACGAAGCTACTCATGGCAAGAGATGATGCAAACAAGAGCAACACATCAAGGCAAGTTTAAATGAGGCCGGGAACAACATATAACAATTCCGGTAAGTCCTCATATGCATATTTTGAAATTGGTCCAGATCTGAACAAACATTATGTTCAAGTAGTTAAACATCAAGTTAAGATGCACAATGATGATCTACACGAGATTCTAGTCAAGTTACATATAAAGATTTCGGAGCTACGGTCTAGAAGATATGAGCAACACAAGTCAAACATGGCATTGATGCAAAATGCATTCAAACATCAAGCAAACACACCAAAACATGGATGCAACATGATAATATGAAACTACATGCAATTCTAAGCAAGTTTCTTATAGAGCACACTCAAAACGGAGCAACGGTTCAACACACACACATGAAACAAGTTTAAAGGACAAGCTGTCCAAAACAGCAACTAGGCATATTGCAAGCATCAAAACAACAAGCTACAACACTCCAACATGAGAACAAAAGGCATGGGTATGATGTACAGGTAAAGCATTACAAAACATGAACACTGAGCTATCTCTAGAAATCACTAGAACATGCTCAAACACACATGGTAAGATTGCAAGTTATAACAATTACAGACTTTGCAGAAAATAACATCACGATGCAATGTTTAGAGCTATCAAAGAACATGTTACATGAACTTATCATGGCAAACAAAGGCATGGCATGAATCTACTAATTGCATAGATCAAAAGACCCTTACTGACCATAAGCCAAAAAGGATCAGAAAATATGATGGCACCCACGTAAACATAGCAAGTTATTAAACAGATTCATACATGGCAGGAACATAATTATGAAGGCATGTAGATGAGCTTGTGCAACTCACTACAGAGCAATACATGGCATGGCAAGGCACCCAACAGTAAGAAGACATATTTGTGAAGCTAAGCATGGCAATAGCAAGTCCATAGGATGCATCGATCACTAGGAAAACACATGGTAACAACTGAACTTAATGTTAACAGGCTGACAACAACATTATGAAGCAACTTTGGAGCAAGATATGAACAAGCTACAGCAACCTATAAATGCAACCAGGGGCATGAATGGATATAGCATGACATGTAGATCAAAACATGTTTATAGAACATCTCCAGATTATGCATAGATTGATTAGTAGCAACATGTTTATATAGCATCACGAAATGACAGATTCAGCCTAGCAAAACAGCAACATCATGAACCCTACTTAACAAGCTCGATACACTCACCACAAGTCATTGCATGACAAGATAATCATATCATCATCAAGAAGACATGTTTGTGTAACAAACCAAGTCAAGAACAAGTCCATAGCATGCAAGGATCAACTATAGCAAGCTTGGCCAAATTGAATAACAAGTAAACAATCTGCTAGGAAACATTTTGAAGCAAAAGTATAGCACTCAAATGACATGCTAGACTACTTCATAATTGCAATCAAGGGCATGAATGGATAGACAATAAACTATTGTTCAAAACACCCTTAGTGAAGTATATCTAAATATGCATGGATCTCTCTGTAGCATCAAGTTTACATGGCATCAAAATAACAGCAGAACAGGGACTAAAACAGCAACATCACGATGCCTAGTTTGCATGCTTGTGCTAGTCACCACATTGATCACAAAAATACATGGCATACATCCCTGTAAAGAAGACATAGCATAGTTCAAAACACATGAAGACATCAACCTTATAGGATGCACACATCAATCATGGCAAAAATGACAAAAGAGCTCGTTCTGATAACTGACAGCAGAAAACATTATGAAGCACTCTTACAATGATGATTCAGGCATCAAGATGACCTCAAATGAATATGATGCAATGGAATGAAATGATGTACTCGTTGAGACAAACAATTTGACATATTACATGCGCAAAATGGAGCTACAGATGCAGAGATACGACATGACGAACATGGCATGAAAATTACAAAATCTGGGACTTGGGCGAAAATATACCCTCCGAAAAGTCAACTTGGGATGGAGATATCCGGGACACGGGGATCCCGTTTGCTTCGTATCCTGGTGGATCTGATCCATCTGCAGTTCCGGGCCGGATCTCGCCGGATCCGGCCGGAGTCTTCGTCGGAGACGGTGGCCGGAGGCGAGGGAAAGGCCGGGGAGGCGCGGGGGACCTGCGGGGCGGCTAGCCGAGGAGGATGACAGCGGGGCGGCTAGCCGGAGCTCGGGGCAAGGAAGGCGGCGGCCGGCGGAAGCAGCGGGCGACGGACCCGGCCGGAGACGGGAGTCGGCGAGGGACGGAGGCGGGAGGCCGGACTCGCGCGGCCTCG